>NC_056737.1:1599735303-1599805303 GCF_019279795.1 Protopterus annectens | reverse complement strand
TGGAACGTTATGGTAGATACATAACTTCTCAATGTTAAGTTGTCAATCTCGCCTTCATTCTTGCTGGATGGGACAGCGTCCCTAGCACCTTCATCCTGGATGGCTCACTGGAACGGACTCTTGAGAACAGTGGAACCAAAATTTGCCCTGTTTCTGGAGGCCATGTCCAATTTGTAATACGAGACAAAGGTATGAAGAGAAGCCCATGTGGCTGCTGCACAAATAGTGTCTATTGGTAGTCTAGCTTGAAAGACTGTTGATGTGGCTAGCACCCTGGTTGAATGGGCTCTTGGCCTAGAAGGCAATTCTTTACCTCTGAGTTGGTAAGTATACATGATCAGAGAAGAGAGCCACCTAGACAGGGTTACCTTGGATACTGGAAGGCCTTTCCTATTTTCTGCATAAGATAAAAAGAGTTGATCAGATTTCCTGATTTGTTTAGTTCTGTCCAAATAATATCGGAGCTGACGATGAACATCCAGACAATGCAGTTTTTGCTCCACCCTGTTCGAATAATTAGGGAAGAAAACTGGGAGGTCAATTGATTGATTTAAATTTGTCTGCGAAGCCACCTTGGGTATGAAAGAGGGGTTCATTCTTAGAGAAACTCTGTCTTTGTGGAAGACTAAGTAAGGTGGACGAATGCAGAGGGCATGAAGTTCAGATACTCTCCTAGCAGATGTAACAGTGACCACGAAGAGTGTTTTCCAGGAAAGTAATTTCAATGAACAGGAAGCCGCAGGTTCAAAGGGAGGTAGAATCATGAATGTTAAAACTAAGTTTAGATCCCACTGTGGTGGAGGATCTTTGATCGGGGGTCTTAGTAAAAAGACACCTCTAAGGAATGCTATGTAAAGCTTATGGGACATGATGCTGCAGTCCGACAGGCCTATGTGAAAATTTGAAATGGCTGCCAACTGAACTTTTACTGTGGAGGATGAAGATCCTGAATGAAAAATTTCAGCTAGGAAATCCAAGACCGAGTGAATTGGAGCAGTGAACGGATCTATATTTCTAGCCTTTGCCCAGAAGGAAAAACGTTGCCATTTACTAGTGTAGATCCTTCTGGTGGAAGATTTAAGGGAAGCTACTATGATATCCCAGACGGGATTTGAAATCATAGGAAGTCTGGTTAGGGATGGAAGTGGAGCAACCAAGCAGTGAGGTTGAGAGAATGGAGGGATTGGTGCAGCTGCCCCGACTGATGGGCCAAAAGATCTGGCACTGGATCCAGATGCCAAGGCTGCTCCAAGAGATAACGATGCAGGAACGGAAACCATATCTGTCAAGGCCAATAAGGGGCAATGAGAATCATCTTGGCTCTCAAGGCGGTTGCTTTCTGAATTACCTGTGATATTAACGGAAGAGGTGGAAAGGCGTAAAGAAGTCCCCGAGGCCAATCGTGGACTACAGCGTCTCTGGGGGGATGGCCTGGAAGGGGGAAGAGGGTGAAGAAGTCGGGGCATTTGCTGTTTTGAGGTGTAGCAAAAAGATCGCAGCAAGGAAGGCCCCACTTCTGAAAAATCTCTTCCGTCACAGATTGTTTGAGAGACCACTCATGTGGCATGGGAATAGCTCTGCTCAACCTGTCCACTATGATGTTGGACTTCCTGGGGATATGCGTTGCTATCAGAAACCGCTGAGAAGAGATCACCCATTGCCAAAGTCTGAGTGCTTCTCGACACAGGGGATAGGACTTGGTTCCGTCCTGCTTGTTGATATACCACACTATGGACATATTGTCCGTTTGGATTGCAATAGTCCCCAGGGGAAGAGAGTCATGGAGGGCTTGCAACATCAAAAGCACTGCTCTCATGTCCAGGACATTTATGTGCAGGTGGCATTCGAAAGGTTGCCATGTGCCATGGACTGTCCTGCCCTGAAAATGCTCCCCCCACCCGATCAGGGAGGTGTCCGATGTGACCGTGGTGACCAGGGAGGGAGGAATAAAGGGTCTGCCTTGATGGACTTGAGGGGACAACATCCACCAAGACAGATGATTTTTGCAAATTGGAGTTATCATGATCTTGTGGTGCATAGGGAGTTGTTGGAAAGATCATTGGGCAAAAAGCAAACACTGTAGAAGACGCATGTAAAGGCGGGCAAGAGGAAGAAGTGTGATGGTGGCCGTCATGAGCCCCAATACTTTCAGGACATACCTGGCCTGAATTCTGTCGCTCTGAAGCAGAACATGGACATGGTTTTGAATATCTAAGATCCTTTGATCTGTTAACTTTGCTGAGAGTTGCACGGTGTCCAAGTTGGTGCTTATAAAGGTAATAGATTGACAAGGTGACAAGGCAGACTTTTCGAAATTTTTAGAGATTCCTAGCCCTCTGCAAATGTGAATGGTGTAATCTCTGGCCTGAAGAAGTTGATGCCTGGTGGTGGCGGTGAGGAGCCAGTCGTCTAGATATGGAAACACCTGGAATCCTTGATGCCTCAGGTGAGCCGTAACCGCTGCCATACATTTGGTGAACACTCTGGGGGCTGTAGTGAGACCAAAGGGCAGGGCTCTGAACTGGTAGTGACTGGCCCCCAGCCGAAAGCGGAGAAACCTTCTGGAGCGCCTGTGAATTTTGATGTGATAGTACGCATCCTGAAGGTCCACGGAGCACATCCAATTGTCCTTGCCCAGAAAGGGTAGAATGGACTGTAAGGTGACCATCCGGAATCTTGTCCTTTTTACAAACTTGTTTAGTTTGCTGAGATTTAATATTGGTCTTTGAGTAGACTCCGGATCCTAGTTGGTCTGCTGGGACTGGCTGGATGGCTCTTTTTGCTAGTAGTGTTGATATTTCTAGCACAGCTTGTTCCCTTAGACTAGGTGGAATGTCTGGAAGGGTTCCCTTTTGTTGAGTTGGGGTTTGGATAAAGGGAATTTTGTAACCCTCAGATATAACCGACTGTACCCAATTGTCTAAAGTGAGGGAGAGCCAGGCTTTTGGGTACAGCGACAATCTTCCCCCGACTGCCTCCGAAGGTGGGCAGTCGGGCAACACCTCAGGGATGTTGGAAGGGTTTGTCAGAGAGAGACTCTCTGCTACCCTGATTCTGCGGACTCCCTCTGCCTCTTGGGTGGCGTCTGTTGTTGTTACCCCCTCTGCCTCTGGGGGTAAACTGACCTCTTGCATCAGGTGTGACTCCTTGCGATTTGCGGAACCACATCTTTCCACCCTTTTGACCCTTAGGATATGGTCTGGAAGGGGTGGAGAAATGGACTCCTACGGCAGAAAGAGTCTTGCCATCTTGCTCGCATCTGCTCAAGGTGTCTTTCACTTGAGGCCCGAACAACATTGAACCATCAAAAGGGGAGTTAGTGAAGGACGCCTTGAAGGGGTCTGCAAAATTACAAAGCCACATCCAGGCGTGACGCTTTAAGGCCACACCTGTGCCTGCGGCCCTACTCGCTCCATCGATTGCATAGGAAATGAGCCGCATGGAGGAGTTAACAATGGAGTTTAGGGTTCCTAGCTGTGAGTTGATTTTATCTTGGGACCCAGCAGCTGACAGATCCTGTAAAACTTCACCTAACTCTTTGAGAACATCTCTCTGAAGGCGGATGAAGTGACCCAAGTAATTCAGCGACCGCATGGCAAAGGTCGCTGAAGAAAACATCCGCTTACCGTACCTATCCATAGTCCTAGAATCCTTGTTAGGAGGATGGATAGGTACTGAAGGATCAGCTAGTTCCTTCTTGGTGGCTGCAGCCACCTCCATGGCATCAACCGAGACACCTTTTGTTAAAAATTGTCTATCAGCTGGAGCCGTAATAAATTTAGAAGGCCTCCGTGGGGTGGGTTCCACCGAATCCGGGGTCATCCACGCCTTACGTGCCATCACTTCCATAAGGGGGTCGAAAGGCGGAGACACCCAGGAGGTGGAGGGTTGAGAACCAAATGCCTCCAGGTAAACCGACTCATCCTCAGAAGGATTAAGGGAAGACCAGTTCCCCCTCTGTTTGAGGATTTCAAGGATGTCTGAAAAAGAGACATCCTCAGAGGGGCACTTTGGGGATCCTTCCGACTCATCCAAGTCGGTATCGGATGTAATGGACTCAGGGGAGTCCACATGCTTCCTCTTACATGTCCTCTTGCGCGGAGGTTCACCTGACGGGTCAGGAGAAGCCTCGGAAGAGGAAGATATTCCCAGTGGGGAAACCTGAGGCATTGGATCTCTGGGTCCGGGAGCAAGAGAGTGGGAAGAGACGTCAGCAGGCACTGTAGTGGGAGGAGCTGACTGTTGACCATGCCCTAGGGCTAGTATGCTCCTCATCACTTTGAAGGCTCCCCTATCAGACAGGCCAGAGGGCTCCCACTCTGAAGAAGTAGGAACCCCAGGCCACACCAACAGGGACAGCTCCGAAGCCGATGTCAGGGCTGAGCTCATCAGCGCCGACGCTCTGAGAGGGAGAACGGGGTCGGACAAGGGTCCGATGCCACTCACCCCCTCGGAGCCGGCGAGAGAGACCAGGCACCTGGATCCCTCCAATGAAGGCATCAAGGAGGAGATCGGAGCAGAGGACGATGGAGCCAAAGGGGGAGGTATCGGCTCCGATGCCACAACAGTCACGGCTCTGAGGAGCTCCGGCTCCGAACTCTGAGGGAGAGTCGAAGGAGGAATAGTAGGTGGAGTTGAAATAGCCACCGTCTGATGAGATGGGCTATGAAGCATTTGGGCCAGTGCCTGAGACTTTAACAGTCTACTGACCACTCTCTCAAGGTCATGGTCGGAAAGCCTGGACGACCGAGAAGAACGGCTCCGATGGCTCCGCTCCGAGAGCAAGGGTGACCCCGGAGCCAAATGGATCGATTCCAAAGATGGGGATGGGGATCTGGACCTTTTCCTGGAGATGGATGGAGCCGAAGATACGTCGGCTCCAGCCGGAACCGACCATGAGAGTAGAGGCTCAGCAGTATCGGTGCTGAGTGGAGCCGATGCTGGAAGCTGCGACACAGAAGTATCGGCTCCAGTCGGAGCCGATCTTGTCACAGATGGTGAACCAGCAGCCGAAGGCTTAGGACTCAGAGCCGACGGTTTGGCTGGCTTCGAGGGCTTCCCCAGCACAGACTTAGACGGGGAGCCCTCGGGCTTTAATAAGCCCCTTAAGATTAATTTGTTCCTGCGCTCCTGCAGGACTCTTGGGCTGAATGCATGGCACACAGAACAAGAGTCCTGCAGGTGCAGAGGTCCCAGGCAGTAAACACAAGAAGTGTGACCGTCATTCAGAGACATCTTCTGACAGCACGAGTCACACTTCTTGAAGCCTGAGACCTTTGTGTCCTTCGACATAGTGCTGTCGAATTAAAAGGGCACAAAAGTAAAAAACACACAAACACACATGCCCAAATCCACACAAACTAAGAAAAACAGGGATACAGGGGTACAAACACACCACAAACAAAGTACAGAATCCCTGTCAGGAATTAGGAAAGGGGCAGGCCTAACCTAAAGGGAGGGATGTATAATTTGGGATAAGGGGAAAGAAAGGTTACTAACGGGGAAAAGGTTTTAAATTAACCGTTAAGTTAGTCTAAACAAGAAAGGAGTGGGAAACTAAGTAGAAGGGTACTATCTATATATATATATAAACTCCAAGACTTACCAAGAGTCGGTAAAAACGCACCTCGCAAGCGAAAGCGGCAAACGAGATCTGGGTAGTTCTCGCCTAGCATCATGGGATATAGGGTTGCCTCGAGCCGGTAAAATTAGCTCTCGAGCTTTAGTAAGTGGCTGAGTCGGAGCCGAGGTTCGGCTCCGAACCCATCCAGCAAGAATGAAGGCGAGATTGACAACTTAACATCTTGTATTTTGGGGCAAATTTCAGTAACTGGCTAGTAAGAGCACTGCCTGGATGCCAGCAAAAACGAAATTCACAGAACCTAAAAGAAAATCAATCACAAATGGTGAGGAAAAAAATATTAACTGGGAAGAATTCTGCAGCTGTTCAGCAAAAAGCAGTACAAGCTCCAGCTTTGGTGCATGACATGACTTCCAGTAACCTTGAGGAAAAAATAAGTCAAATGTACTCAGAACTGATCACAAAAGTGAAACACTGAATGAGTATATCAACTCAAATAACAAAATGCTGGAAAATGGAGGAATTTTTAAAAAGATATTCAGAGCAGGTGATAAAACTGCAAAACTCATGAAGTTGAAATGAAGAAAAGGCCAGCTTAGTATGATACTACTCCAGAAGAGACATTTCATAAAATAATACAATCAGAAGATACAGGGAACCCATAAGGGACAATCTCAACTAATACAGCACATTTCACTGGCCACTGGCAAATGTAAAAGGTTAAGATATTGTTTACAGTACATGCCAAGGTCTTGGGGTCAAATGTCTCCTATGTGGGACTTCCAAGATGGCTGTACATTGAGTAACACCTTAATTTCTGCTTTCCCAGTGTGAAAACAGAAAATCATAAGAGAGCTAGTAAACTTGTAGTTTGGGGCAAATTTCAGTAACTGGCTAGTAAGAGCACTGCCTGGATGCCAGCAAAAAAGAAACTCAGAGAACCTAAAAGAAAATCAATCACAAATGGTGAGGAAGAAAGCATTCACTGGGAAGAATTCTGCAGCTGTTCAGCAAAAAGCAGTACACGTTCCAGCTTTGGTGCAAGACGTGACTTCCAGTAACCTTGAGGAAAAAATAAGTCAAATGTACTCAGAACTGATCACAAAAGTGAAACACTGAATGAGTATATCAACTCAAATAACAAAATGCTGGAAAATGGAGGAATTTTTAAAAAGATATTCAGAGCAGGTGATAAAACTGCAAAACTCATGAAGTTGAAATGAAGAAAAGGCCAGCTGAGTATGATACTACTCCAGAAGAGACATTTCATAAAATAATACAATCAGAAGACAGAAGAATCACGTAGGGAAAACCTGACATTTTCTACTTTCCAGAAGCTGGAAGGAACAGACAAAATTAATTTTATGAAAGCACAAATAAGCAACTAGACTGGTATTCCACAGCAGGGATTGTTAAATGAAAGGGCACAATGTGAGCATGCTCCAAACCTGGCCATGAGAAAGCAACCTAGACCTTTAACAGTAAAGATGCAATCCTACCAAAAGAAGGACAAAATACTAAAAGTGGGAGACAGTAGAGTGTTTGTGAAAAATGATTACAATACAATAGGCAGAAGAGGAGTAAATTTATTCCACTTGTGACACTTTCCACCCAGCTGTCCGTAATTTTGTAAATAATCATACGTCATTTGTGAATATTAATATGATTCATATGCTTGTCTTATACATGTAAGAGAACTATATGTTATGTGTATATTAAACTACTGGTGCAGAAGTGTGTGTTCAACAGGGTTTGTACAGTACTGAGTTTTAAGGATATGTCCACGGTGTACCTGACTGGAAAAGAACAGAAATGTAATAAACTACATACCTGTGCAAATGTATGCTTTAATAGTAGAAGCTGGAACATACAGCGTTAACTTGCAAAACTTTAAGAAAATAAGTTGAAATTGTTTTAAGATTGTGTTATCTCAGTTCAGTAAGCAAACGCAATGTCAAGAGCTAGAAGTTTTTCTATTGTCTTGAAAAAGAAATAACTACCAGGTTTAAAATGTAAAAGTATTTAATTGTTTTACAACTTCCAGTTCTGAGCAAACATCTGAAAGATATGCACTTCTCACACAGAGATGTTAAAATTTTAAGTTTCTGTTACCTGGGAACAGGAGGCAGGCAACAAACAGTAATATCATCTGAGCTGACCCAGAGGTAATGTTTGATAATAATTTAAGAACTCTCTCAGAGACAGACTTTCCTTTTTGTGTTTTGTTTTTGACCTGTAAACATCCATCTTCAGCAGTTCTGCCTTGCTCTGTAAGTAAGTCTAGGGTACAGTAATTTCTTTTAGATATAGTTAGGAATATTGTAAAGATTAGTTTCGATGTTTTCGGTATTTATTTGAGACTGTCCTGCAATGTTGTTTTTAAATATTTTCTAATATTCTTAACTCTGTAGTCACTGTATCGACTGAGTATTGAGTTGTTCTTTTATTATTTATTATTAAATATATTTAATCCTTTTAATTGTGGTTGGTTTGTTTAGAGATATCCACACTCTTAGAGTACTTGCATATGTACTTAATGACACTTTATAGGCCACTCCAACAGCCTTGCTCTTGGTCACACTTACCATCTGGATAATAGTAACTTTACACAGTAGGATTGGGCACCTTTGTAAGGTACCTTACAGTAGCTGATAAGTAGTGGCTGGTGGCAATGATAACTACCTTATAGTCTGGGCAGAAGGGGGCATAGTTAAGCAAACCTGTGCCAGCCTTCCCCAGAAATGTCTGTGTGTTTGTATATACATCAAATCTCATGGTGTGTGTGTGTGTGTGTGTGTGTGTGTGTGTGTGTGTGTGTGTGTGTGTGTGTGTGTGTGTGTGTGTGTGTGTGAGCTACTTGGGCAGGACATGAAGCACTGGTTGGATGGAGAGGGTGCTGGAGGTTTTGGCTTGACCACTCGGCTGAGATCTTAACCCTATAAATGTGCTAGTGGGGAATCTTATTGGGGATCTGGAGAAACAGGTCGAAACCAGCCCCAGACTGACTGTGATCTCTTTGTGCTCTTAAAGGAAATTGTACTTTACTGTGTGTGTACTTGTCATCCTCCCAATGTGTACATCCTTCACTGGTGCTAGTGGTGAGGATTGAGGCTCCTTGATTACTGGCCCAGTGCACGGGCATCGCATCACAAATCAGGGAATGTCGAGAAGGAGGAGTGAGATTCAAGCTGCTGCACCCAACCTTTTTCAGAATATTCTTTCCTGGAGGGACAAAATCATTTCTGATGCAGAGCACGCTTAGGAGGAAATACACAAGTTCGTCCAACAAAGAGTGAGTTATGAAACAGAAGGAGACTCTGTTTCTTGTTCTTCTGGTAATAAATATCACAAAGACACTGTGACAGTGAAACCTTTTCCAATGATTCAACGAAAAATGCTTGATTGACAGAAAACCGCACAACAATTGACTAGAAGAACCAGGAGTATGTCGGAAATGAAGCAGATTGGATTTGGGAGATGACAGATCAAGAGGAATAAAAATAGCAACTCTGAAATTGACAAATAAATGTGCGATTATAAAGCATTAATTATATTTGTGAAACATGACAGAAGAAGAAAACCTGGAAATAATGGACTTTTTTGACTTTGCTAAACTTGTAGGGACTTTATGCCATTAATGTTCGGAAGAACATTTAGGAGAAGAGGAAGTAAAGTGTTAACTGTAATTAAAACAACATTTTGCTCTTAATAACAGTGTCTTTATACTGCATGATATAATCTGCATGTTATAAAATAAAGTTTTCTTAGTTATTTTTGAGTATAATTGCGACACCAAAGTAAACAGGTGCCCCTGTATTTTTTGATCTAGTAACAAGTTTTAAGAGAAAGCATATAAATAAAAAAAGAATATTGTCTAGCAAATAGGCAAGTGTTGTAGAAGTAACTCTGTATCTGGTTCACGTCTCCATGGAAACAATCTGATAAAAAACAATAAAAACAAAATATGTATTTCTTTCAATGGCTAGGAGCTAATATTTTCTGAAAGCATGCAAGTACATCCCAATCAGGGACAGTAGTAAATATAAGACAAAACCAAATAGCACTTAGCAGAAGCACAGGCTGTACCATGCATCTCAGCATGGATAACCTTTATTTTAGGTTATCCCAACTATGTGAGTTTGGCTGTCAGTCTGGGACAATTGCTCCTAATAGGTGGGTAAAACTTCAATGTTTGAAGATGTACATAGTTTGTGTTAGTATTAAGTTAATAAGTTTTAGGGATGTATTGCACGTGTTTTTTTTTAGGGCTTTCAATAAAAAAAAAGTTTTGTAAGATTTGACATAGGCTGAGATGGATATGACAATAAACGACTATGTAAAGTTCAACCTGCCAAATATTAGGGTCTATATTAGAACACCGAACTTTCAAAATTTCAAGTGTTCTAATATTGACCCGTTTTCAGTGAACGCTGAAAATATCAAAGAAACAGAAAACCAAATTTTTTCCTAGGGAAAGAATTTGGTTCTCCGTTTCTATTGCTTCAGTATTTTCAGCTCTGTGGTGGAAAGTTACAGGTCGGGTTCAGGTAAGTGTGCGATTATGTGGACGTGAGGGTTAGAGCAGGGTAGGTGAGTTAGGGTTAGGGCACGGGTCAGGTAAGTGTGCAATTGTGTGGATGTGAGGGTTAGGGTGGGGTAGGTGAGTTAGGGTTAGGGCACGGGTGAGATGACTCTGTGATAGTGACGGACCTTAGGGTTAGGGTTTGGGTTAAGGTAAGTGGATAGTTAGTGGTGTATGTATAGTTTAGTGTAGGGTTAGGTGTAAGAGTTTAGGTGTATGTGTGTGGATTGCTGTTTGTTTGGTGTGCTTGTGTTGTGTGTATGTGTGAACACCAAATTTTTCCCTAGGAAAAATTTGCTGTTCTGTATGTTTGATGTTTTAAATTTTCGATTAATAGGGTTCAATATTAGAACACTCGAAATTTTGAAAGTTCGGTGTTCTAATATAGACCCCAAATATTAGTATATGCATGTAACACAAAAGCTGGAACTAGATGCTTAAAAAAACTTACACATAAAAGGTGGGAATGACTTTTTAACATAATGACACTTCTTTAAATTTAAATGGTCTCACAGATACATACAAAAAGAAAGAGTACTGAACTATATTTAAAAATGTGGAGTGCAAATAACTATGCTACAAGAGAAACATTTGGAAAGAACTGAACATGCGAATTTGATTTTTCAGGATGGTTATTCAGCAGAATACTTAGGACAAAGGAAAAGAGGAGTACTGATATTAACTGCAAGAGGAGATCCAATACTGATAAAACAGGATAAAAAAGACAATAATGGTAGATTTGTAGTAATAAGGGGTTACTGGCAAGGGAGTAGGACTACACTGGGATGTATTTATATTCCACCTAAAACTGCTATAATGGAGCTTAAAAAAATTCTGGGAAAAATAATCAGCTTTTACCAGGGAATATTACTTATACGTGGGGACTTTGATTTGCAGCAGTGAAGATGTGTCTGCAGGTTCCAGAAGGAAATATAACAAAGGAGTGTAGATTTTTGAAGAAATTTATGAAAATATTTGGCATGGAAGATGTGAATACAGTAGTAGGAGTTTGGAGTGAATTTATATATTATTCCCCAAGATACAAAAAAAAAAAAAAAAAAAAAAAAAACGGTCTGGACTAGACAGAACATATATTTCACAGGAACATCTGCATTTAATTGAATGTTTTGATATGCATCCAATAACCATTTCAGATCACCCACCAAAAATAACAAATAAAAATATAGAGTTGTTCTTATTTTGACTTTTCCCGGTTAGGGGTCGCCACAGTGGAATTCCAGTCCGCTAATGATTGGCAGTAGATTTCTACAGTGCCGAGGTGCCAACTTGACGCCCAATCTTCAACAAAGGCATGCCCATTCACGCATGTCTTTCGAATGCCACTCAACTGCAGGGAGGACTTGCAGATTCCACACAAAAGGCGCTCCAGACGAGAATCGAATGGGAGAATGTAGAGTAATGAAATAAAAATGAGCACTGGTGCTTTCACACCTATCTGTTGAAAAGAGAGGAATGTGGAGTGGAAATTATTCAGGAGTTATTAGAGAAGATAGACGTTCCTTCTGAAAATATATCTAGGGAGTAAGATAAAATTAAAGTAGAGTTTAAAAATATGGTGGAAATAGAAGACAGATATGGATAAGAGGTAAGGTACAGTTGTGTACACTTCCCATAAATGTAGATGTGTGAGTGTATTCACTGTTACAGTCATCACACTTAAGTTATCCTGCCAGGGGTAGCCCTCAGTCGGCCCAAATACCAGAGGCTTAGTATTTCTGCATCGGTTGCTGTCATTCCAGGACTGACGTCAGGTCATCAGTGATATAAAATCAGGCAGCTGACGCCATTACATCAGTTTTTCTTGCCCCAACTATCAGGAGCTCCCAAATAGAGAGCTAGATTATGGTGGAAGAACACCACCAGTACAAAGTAAATACCAAAAATTCCCTGGAAGGAGAGAGGAAGAGAGAGAGAGAGAAAGAGACAAGGGGGGTGGAGGGTGGGAAAACAGGACTGCAACAATGAATACACTCGAACAACAACTGTACTATAGGAAGCAAACAATTCCTACCAGGTGAAGCACCTTCAAGAACGAGAACAAATACAAGAGAAAAAAACAAGAAGGTGCACCATGCGCTGTAAAACGTAAGAAAAATGTCCTCTTTCCAATAGGTAGCAACCAAATTTATTGTGAAACAGATAAAACGACTGCAGTAAAAGTTAGCGCTTTCGCGTTATCACAAACGCTTCATCAGACATAAAAGCAGTCAAGGAGCCTCCCCTTAAATAGGATTGATTACATCACTTCCTTATCAAATAATTAAATCAATAAATTCAAATCACAAACAGTTAATAATGACAAAACAATAAAAATAATAATAATAATAATAATAATAATAATAATAATAATAATAATAACAATTATAAAAAACATTCAAAAATAACATAATATATCTAAAAACTAATGCCTAAGAGGTCTATTGGCTAAAAACGGTTTGAGTGCTATCCTATCATTCAACCCAAACCTATGAGCCTGCAGTCTAAGTATCCATTTGGCTTCCCTCTCTTCAGTAAGGTTTTTAACATCGCCCAATCTGCTATTCTTTATAACTAATTCTAAGACTTGAAACCTAAATGTATGGGAGCAACCTTCATCTATTACATACTTGGCTAGGGCATTGATGGTGTTGCCCTTGCCAATGGCATAAAGGTGTTCCCTGATACGTTCCCGTAGAGTTCTTGTAGTCATTCCAACGTAAAAAGCATTGCATGTCTGACATGCAGCAATGTAGACTAAGTTGGTGGATCTACAATCTGCATAGTGCTTAAAATTATAGGAACGTCGTGTTATAGGATGTATAAAACAATCAGAACAGCATATGTATTTACATTGGTTGCAAGAACTGCAGGCAAAAGTGCCTGTCATCTTCAAGGATCTATCACTCGGGTGGATCCTATCATAACATAATAGTCTATTAAGAGATAACATGTTCCTATATGCTACGCGAGATCTCTCATCGACCAAATTCTTGATTCTTTCGTCAACCATCAGAAGTCTCCAATTCTTGTTTATAACATCCAAAACATGATTGTTCTTATTGGTATAAGGAATAACGATCCTATTGACAGAAGATGTACTGTCTGCCGTGTTGAAACGTTTATGGGAATGTGATCTATTAATCAAAGGGGCTCCAATGTCATCCCTATGAAGATCCCCCATGGCAATATCAGCAAGTACCTGTGTCTGGTCATAGCCTCTAGATATAAAGTTCCTGGCTAGTTGTGATTTGTGATGGTTATAAGCACTGTTCTTTGAGGTCAATTTAGAGACTCTAATGGTCTGATTCTTGACTATGTTCTGATGTACATACTTAGGGTGGATGCTGTTACGATGCAATAAACTGTTCCTCCAGCAGGGTTTCCTAAACAACTCAGTGTCAAAGCCAGTAGCTCCCTTCATTATTTTAACATCTAGAAACTCAATTTCGTCAAACGAGTGAGAGCATTCAAAACTAAGGAAATCTGTTGTCTCATTCAGATATTTCACAAAGGCTAATAATTGTTCAGTAGTGCCACCCCACAGCAAAAAAACATCATCTACAAACCTATTGTAATATTTAAGATGTTTAGCATGTTTAAGACCTGTGTTGAGGACATATAACTCTTCCCATTGTGCCAGTACCAAGTTGGCATTGGCACAAGGGGTGCCCATCGCCACTCCTTTTGTTTGTAGAAAATATCTTTCATCATAACAGAGAACGTTGTTCTCAAGAACAATTTCAAGAAGTGACATGCATCTAACTATTGTATTGTTTGGTATTTTCCTCTGAACCAATAACTCCCTAATGTGATCCATACCAACATCATTAGGTATTGACGTGAATAAAGACTTCACATCAAGCGTGACCAACATATCATCGATGTTGGCGAGATGAGATTTGCTGTATACACCTAAATTCTCTAAAAAGTGAGGAGTATCTCTTAGGATGTGCTCCACTCCTAAAACAACAGGTTTGAGTAACTTGTCCAAATAGATGGACAGAGGTTCAGTTAGCCATCCACGGCTGGAAACAATAGGCCTTAACGAGGGGTTCGTCACATCTTTGTGGATTTTAGGTAAACCCCTAAATGAAGGTACTAAGGGTTTGTCAACCAAAAAATAAAGATACAAGTCATTGTCAATGACATTAGTTAGCATTAAATCATATAAACAAGCATGTACTCTTTTAATCAGATCATTCAAATTATAATTGTATATTGGGAGATAGGTCTCCCTATCTGCCAACATGCATTCCATTTTATTGGTATAGTCAGACTTATCTAGAACAACAATGGCTCCACCTTTGTCCGCTTGTCTAATAGTTATCTTATTATTACACCTCAAATCTGCTAAGGCTGATTTCTCATCAGAAGTCATGTTATAAAAACTGGACTTGGCCTGCTTGTCATTATAAAGGTCAAATAAATCAGACTCACAGGCCTGTTCAAAGGCCTCCAACAAGGGATGTTGTGGGGGCATAAAAGTGGACGGTTTCTTAAACAGCATATGAGCAGCATTATTGTTGCTATTACCTTCACCGAACATTAACTTTAAGCCCAGATTCCTCGTGAAGAGCTTGATATCAACGATAATAAGAAGTTATGTACCTACCATAACGTTCCATGTTAGTTGTCGTCTCTCGCCTTCTTTCTTGCTTGATGGGTTCGGAGCCGATCCCTCGGCTCCGACTCGGCACTTGCTAAGCTCGAGAGTTTCTTCTACCAGCTCGAGGCAGCCCCATATCCCATGATGCAAGGCGGTAAGTACCCAGATCTCGTTTGTAAACAAAGGGCAATAGCACCAAGCATACAATACTTCCCAAAGGAAGAAGAAACTTACAGATGTAAAAAGGACCAGGTCTGAATGGTCTTTAGCATAATAGTTTCTTATACAAGGTCTGTCCAGGCCAGGGGAAGGAGGGAGGGTCGAAGAAAGAAGGCGAGAAGACAACTAACATGGAACGTTATGGTAGGTACATAACTTCTTAATGTTAAGTTGTCAATCTCGCCTTCATTCTTGCTTGATGGGACCGCGTCCCTAGCACCTCTATCCTGGGTGGCTCAATGGAACAAACTCTTGAGGACTGTAGAGCCAAAACTGGCTCTGTCCCTGGAGGCCAAGTCCAATTTGTAATGGGAAACAAAAGTGTGAGGAGTGGCCCAAGTGGCCGCTGCACAAATAGTGTCCAAAGGCAGTCTAGCTTGAAAAGCTGTAGAAGTAGCTAAACTCCTAGTTGAATGTGCTTTAGGTTTTGAGCACAGCTGTTTTCCCTGATCGTATAAATTTCAGTGATGACCAAGAAAGCCATCTGGACAAAGTCACTTTAGAAACAGGAAGGCCTTTTTATTATCCGCATAGGAAACAAAAAGTTGATGAGATTTTCTAAATTTTTTGTTCTGTCCAAATAATATCTAAGCTGACGGTGGACGTCAAGATAATGTAGCTTTTGTTCAGCTCTATCTGAATAGTTAGGAAAAATACAGGAGATCAATGGATTGATTCAGATTGTTTTTGAAGCGACCTTAGGTAAAAAGGATGGATTAGTTCTCAAAGATACTCTGTCTTTGTGAAAAATCAAATAGGGGTCGAACCGAAGAGCATGAAGTTCAGACACCCTCCTGGCAGATGTAATAGCCACTAGGAATAAAGTTTTCCAAGAAAGATATTTCAGGGAACAAGAAACAGCTGGCTCGAAGGGGAAGAATCAAGGATGTCAGCACTAAATTTAGATCCCACTGAGGAGGAGGATTCCTGATTGGAGGCTTTAGTAGGAAAATTCCTTTCAAGAAGGCCCTGCAGAGCCTATGGGACATAATATTATGATCTGCTATCCCGACATGAAAATTAGAAATAGCAGCCAACTGAACTCTGACTGTGGAAGAAGAGGAGCCTGCATGAAAATCTCTGCTAAGAAGTCCAGAACTGCCTGAACAGGGGCAGTAAAAGGATCAATATTTTGGGCCTTAGCCCAATAAGAGAAACGTTCCATTTGCTTGTGTAAATCCTCCTGGTAGAGGATTTTAGTGAAGCTACTATGATGTCTCTAACTGGGTTAGAGATCAAAGGAAGCCTGGCTAAGGAAGGAAGTGGAGCAACCATGCTGTGAGGTTGAGAGAAGGGATTGACCGGTGCAGCTGACCGGATTGGTGAATCAGTAGATCTGGCACTGGGTCCAGATGCCACGGCTGCACCAAAAGGTGATGATGGAGGAACGGGAACCAAACTTGTCGAGGCCAGTAAGGGGCAATGAGAATCAATTTGGCTCGCAAAGCGGTAGCTTTCTGGATCACCTGAGGGATAAGAGGAAATGGAGGGAAGGCATAAAGAAGTCCCTGGGGCCAATCCTGGGTCAGAGCGTCTCTGGGGGGATGGCCTGATAGAGGGAAGAGGCTGAAGAAGTCTGGACATTTGCTGTTTTGGGGAGTAGCAAAAGATCGCAACATGGACGACCCCATTCCAGAAAAATCTCTTCCGCTATGGATTGCTTGAGAGACCACTCGTGAGGCATGAGAATAGCTCTGCTCAATCTGTCCGCTATAATGTTGGTTTTCCCAGGGATATGCGTTGCTACCAGAAACCGATGAGAGGAGATCGCCCATTGCCATAGTCTGAGCGCTTCTCGACACAAGGGGTAGGACTTGGTTCCGCCCTGTTTGTTGATATACCAAACTACAGACATGTTGTCTGTGTGGACTGCAATTGTCCCTACGGGAAGAAAGTCGTTGAGGGCTTGCAACGTTAAAAGCACTGCTCTCATCTCCAGGACATTTATGTGCAGATGGTACTCGAACGGTTGCCACGTCCCATGAACCATCCTGCCCTGATAATGACCCCCACCCGATCAGGAGGCATCCGTGGTGACCGTGGCTATCGGGGACGGAGGTACAAAGCACCTGCCTTGGTGAACCTGAGACGATGTGATCCACCAAGCAAGATGTTCTTTGCATGTTTGTGTCACCAGAATCTGGTGACGCATTGGGAGTTGCTGGTATGACCACTGTGTGAACAGCATCCACTGAAGGAGGCGCATGTAGAATCGAGCCAGGGCAAGAAGAGTAATGGCCGCAGCCATGAGACCTAATACCTTTAGAACCATTCTGGCCTGTACTTTCTTGCTGGCCAGAATGATCCTGACATGAGTCTGAATGTCTGAAACTCTTTATTCTGTAAGGGTAGCTGACATCCGAACAGTGTTTAAGTTTGCGCCTATGAAGGTAATAGACTGGCAGGGCGATAAGGATGACTTTTCGAAGTTGATTGAGATGCCTAAATGAGAACAAAGGTCTATTGTGTAATCCCTGGCTTGTATAAGCTGATGCCTGGTGGTGGCTGACAGGAGCCAGTCGTCGAGATACGGAAACACCTGGAATCCTTGACGTCTCAGGTGAGCCGTGACCACTGCCATGCATTTGGTGAACACTCTGGGGGCTGTAGTGAGACCAAAGGGCAGGGCTCTGAACTGGAAGTGACTGGACCCCAGCCGAGCGGAGAAATCTCCTGGAGCGTCTGTGAATTTTGATGTGATAGTACGCATCCTGAAGATCTATTGAGCACATCCAGTTGTCCTTCTGTAAGAAGGGCAGAATTGACTGAAGAGTGACCATTCGGAATCTTGTCTTCCTGACAGACTTGTTGAGTCTGCTGAGATCCAATATTGGTCTCCAGTCTCCCGTCTTTTTGGGGACCAAAACGAACCTTGAGTAGATTCCGGGCTCTGAATGGTCTATTGTAACTGGCTGAATGGCTCCTTTTTGCAGTAGTTTTGAGATTTCTAACTCTGCAATCTCCCTTAGACCGGGTGGTACATCTGGAAGGGAACTTGAGGGGAAGGGACTTTCCTCGAAAGGAATTATGTAACCCTTGGATATGATCGACTGTACCCATCTGTCTTGAGTGAGGGAATGCCAGGCTTCTGGGTACAGTGATAATCTTCCCGACTGCCTCCAAGGAGGGACAGCCGGGCAACACCTCAGGGATGCTGAAAGGGCTTATCAGAGAGAGGCTCCCTGTTTCCTGGTTCTTGGACCCCTCTGCCTCTAGAGCGGCCTGTTGTTGTTACCCCTCTGCCTCTAGGGGTAAACTGACCACGTGAATGGGCGTGACTCCTTGGGATTTACGGAACCACATCTTCCCACCCTTCTGTCCTTTGGGATAAGGCCTAGAAGGGGTGGAAAAACGGACTCCAACAGCAGAAAGAGTCTTGCCGTCCTGCTCACACCTGGTCAAGGTTTCCTTCACCTGAGGGCCAAACAAAGCTGACCCATCAAAGGGAGAATTTGTGAAGGACGCCTTAAAGGGATCCGCAAAATCACATAGCCGCATCCAGGCTTGGCGTCTAAGAGCCACACCTGTGCCTGCGGCTCTACTCGCTCCATCCGCAGCATAAGATATTAGCCGCATGGAGGAGTTAGCAATGGAATTGAGGGTTCCTAGCTGCGAAGCAATCTTTTCTTGAGCCCATGCAGCTGTAGGATCCTGAACTACTTCTCCCAGCTCCTTCAGGATATCTCTCTGGAGTCTGGTGAAGTGACAAAGATAATTCAGTGAACGCATAGCAAAGGTCGCTGAGGAAAACATCCGCTTGCCGTACCTATCCATGGTCCTAGAGTCCTTATTAGGAGGATGGACGGGCACGGAAGGATCTGCAAGTTCCTTTTCGGTGGCCGCAGCCACCACCATGGCATCAGCGGGGACACCCTTGGTAAGGAATTGTTTGTCACTCGGGGCAGTGATAAATTTTGAAGGCCTCCTAGGGACTGGCTCTACAGAGTCAGGAGCTGCCCACGCCTTCGTGCAATAACTTGCATAAGGGGTCGAAGGCGGAGACACCCAGGAGGTGGAGGGCCGAGATCCAAACGCCTCTAGGTATACTGACTCATCCTCAGAGGGATTGTTGGTGGGCCAGTTTCCTCTGTTTCAGAAGTTCTAGGATGTCTGAGAAGGAGACATCCTCAGAGGGGATCTAGGGGATCCCTCTGACTCATCAAAGTCAGTATCCAAGTGACAGACTCGGGAGTCTACATGCTTCCTCTTACAAGTCCTCTTCCTAGGAGGATCTCCCGAAACATCAGGAGAATCCTCGGAAGAGGGGAAATTCCCAAGGGGGAAACCTGAGGCGGAGGATCTCTGGGTCCTGTAGCAAGAGAAGTGGCAGAGATGTCAACAGGTACTATAGAGGGAGGAGCTACGGGAACAGACTGCTGACTGATACCAGTGGCCAGTACACTCTTCATTACCTCGAATGCTCCTCCCTCCCAGGCAGGTCCGAGAGAACCCGCTCCAAGAGCTAGGAACTCCCGGGACCACCGAAAGGGAAGTCTCCGTGGCAGATGTCGGTGCCGAGCTCACCAAGGCCGAGGCTCCAAGGGGAAGAGCGGGCTCAGACAAGGGTCCGATGCCACTCACCCTCGGAGGAGACCCTGGAAGCCCGACCACGAATCCCTCTAAGGAAGAGGAGATAAGAGTAGAGGCTGAAGGAACAGAAGGGGTATCCGTCCTCCAGCCGTAGCAGTAACCATGCCCGAAGACTCCAACTCCAAACTCTGGGGTAGAGTTGAAGGAGGAACTGTAACGGGGTGTGGACCAACAGTCGTCTGCTGAGACGGACTGTGTAGCATTTGGGCCAGTACCTGTGACTTGAGTAATCTACTGACCACTCTCTCTAGGTCATGATCTGACAACCTGGATGACCTTGAAGATCGGCTCCGATGGCTCCGTTCCGATAGAAGAGGCGGAGCCGGGGCCGGAAGTATCGGCTCCAAGGAAGGAGACCCCGACCTCTTCCGGGAATGAGCCAGCGGAGCCGATACTACAGATCCTGTCGGCGCCGACTTCTCGGAGCCGACAGAACGTCTCGATGTATCGGCTCCAGCCGGAGCCGATACAGCCACCAAAGTAACGGTGTCGGAGCCGATCGGAGCCGACACCGATGCCTGTGCCACATGGGTGTCGGAACCGATCGGCGCCGACATCGGTGGACAATACAGATTCGGCACCGATAGCCATCGGTGCCGAAAGCTTTGTCAATCCAGAATCGGCTCCAGCCGAGCCGATCTCGACTCAGCACGAGTCGGAGCCAAGCCCGCAGGCTTAGATACAGAAGCCTGGGCCTTGGCAGGTTTTGTTGATTTTGGTGGAGCCGACTTAGCGGAGAGCCCTCCGGCTTAAGAAGGCCCCTAAGAATCAACTTGTTGTCTCTCCTGCAGGACTCTCTGGCTGAAGGAGTGACAAATAGCACAGGAGTCCTGCAGGTGAAGAGGGCCCAGACAATACAGGCAAGAAGTGTGACCGTCTGTCAGAGACATCTTCTGACAGCACGAGTCACACTTCTTAAAACCTGAAACCCTCTCCTTTGACATGGTGCCGAACACACAATACACACACACCAGTCAAATTAAATTAAATTAAATTAAACAAAATACCAAGAGGTATTCTATAAAACACCAACACACACACCCTAACAGGGGGGGAATGGGATAGGGAATTTACTAACAAAAAATTAAAAGAGACAGGGAATTTCTGTCAGAAAGGGATAGAAATTAAATTTAAACTATCAAAAAATTAGGTTTAGACTAAAAAAGGGGCTTGAAAAATCACAAAAGTGAACAACTTACCAGGAGCTGGTAAAAAGAAGACCTCCTAAGCGAAGCGGCAAACGAGATCTGGGTACTTACCGCCTTGCATCATGGGATATGGGGCTGCCTCGAGCTGGTAGAAGAAACTCTCGAGCTTAGCAAGTGCCGAGTCGGAGCCGAGGGATCGGCTCCGAACCCATCAAGCAAGAATGAAGGCGAGATTGACAACTTAACATTGTCAGTTACATCACAGCAACCAGAGGGTATAAAACCCAACCCTTTATTAAGGACCGAAAGTTCATTATCATTCAAGACATACTTAGATATATTAATAACTAAGTCGTGGGTCTCAGTACCTTTTTCGTATTCTGTGAAGTATCCTCTGTGCTTTTCCTTTTCACAGCTCTCTCTAAAGGAGACCAAGTCCTTCTGTCGTTCGGTTTGTATGGTAGAGGAAAACACGGCAATCCTTCACCCAAACCAAAGACTTCATCTTCTGCCGACACAATGAACGGATCCATCGATAGCTGTTTTCTACGAACATCATTCGTCTTACATCCAGATGTAGTATCCAGGGGAGGTGGTAAACCCACGGTAACATTGTTCTCAGCATGCACCTGGGCTTCAACGACAACCCGACGAGGCAGAAGAGTATCAGTGATGTTATGCGAAGGATCAGGCGCATTCTGTGGAGGCGGAGTTGATGAACGAGCGCCTGCTGATGAAGTCACAGGAGGGGAAAACCTCTTCACGGTATCCGTGTTGGTAACCACCGGATTTAAAGATGTACAATCGGGTTTGCGAGGAAAGCCACTCTTCGGTGGAAATTTATCATTCGGCCAAGAAAAAACTTGGCCCTTATGAAAATCCAGGAAGTCCCTCTCAAGCTTCCTCTTTTCAATGTTTGAAGATGTACATAGTTTGTGTTAGTATTAAATTAATAAGTTTTAGGGATGTATTGCACGTGTTTTTTTTTTAGGGCTTTCAATAAAAAAAAAAGTTTTGTAAGATTTGACATAGGCTGAGATGGATATGACAATAAACGACTATGTAAAGTTCAACCTGCCAAATATTAGGGTCTATATTAGAACACCGAACTTTCAAAATTTCAAGTGTTCTAATATTGACCCGTTTTCAGTGAACGCTGAAAATATCAAAGAAACAGAAAACCAAATTTTTTCCTAGGGAAAGAATTTGGTTGTCCATTTCTATTGCTTCAGTATTTTCAGCTCTGTGGTGGAAAGTTACAGGTCGGGTTCAGGTAAGTGTGTGATTATGTGGACGTGAGGGTTAGAGCAGGGTAGGTGAGTTAGGGTTAGGGCACGGGTCAGGTAAGTGTGCAATTGTGTGGATGTGAGGGTTAGGGTGGGGTAGGTGAGTTAGGGTTAGGGCACGGGTGAGATGACTCTGTGATAGTGACGGACCTTAGGGTTAGGGTTTGGGTTAAGGTAAGTGGATAGTTAGTGGTGTATGTATAGTTTAGTGTAGGGTTAGGTGTAAGAGTTTAGGTGTATGTGTGTGGATTGCTGTTTGTTTGGTGTGCTTGTGTTGTGTGTATGTGTTTTGGAACACCAAATTTTTTCCCTAGGAAAAAATTTGCTGTTCTGTATGTTTGATGTTTTAAATTTTCGATTAATAGGGTTCAATATTAGAACACTCGAAATTTTGAAAGTTCGGTGTTCTAATATAGACCCCAAATATTAGTATATGCATGTAACACAAAAGCTGGAACTAGATGCTTAAAAAAACTTACACATAAAAGGTGGGAATGACTTTTTAACATAATGACACTTCTTTAAATTTAAATGGTCTCACAGATACATACAAAAAGAAAGAGTACTGAACTATATTTAAAAATGTGGAGTGCAAATAACTATGCTACAAGAGAAACATTTGGAAAGAACTGAACATGCGAATTTGATTTTTCAGGATGGTTATTCAGCAGAATACTTAGGACAAAGGAAAAGAGGAGTACTGATATTAACTGCAAGAGGAGATCCAATACTGATAAAACAGGATAAAAAAGACAATAATGGTAGATTTGTAGTAATAAGGGGTTACTGGCAAGGGAGTAGGACTACACTGGGATGTATTTATATTCCACCTAAAACTGTTATAATGGAGCTTAAAAAAATTCTGGGAAAAATAATCAGCTTTTACCAGGGAATATTACTTATACGTGGGGACTTTGATTTGCAGCAGTGAAGATGTGTCTGCAGGTTCCAGAAGGAAATATAATAAAGGAGTGTAGATTTTTGAAGAAATTTATGAAAATATTTGGCATGGAAGATGTGAATACAGTAGCAGGAGTTTGGAGTGAATTTATATATTATTCCCCAAGATACAAAAAAAAAAAAAAAAAAAAAAAAAAACAAACGGTCTGGACTAGACAGAACATATATTTCACAGGAACATCTGCATTTAATTGAATGTTTTGATATGCATCCAATAACCATTTCAGATCACCCACCAAAAATAACAAATAAAAATATAGAGTTGTTCTTCTTTTGACTTTTCCCGGTTAGGGGTCGCCACACTGGAATTCCAGTCCGCTAATGATTGGCAGTAGACTTCTACAGTGCCGAGGTGCCAACTTGATGCCCAATCTTCAACAAAGGCATGCCCATTCACGCATGTCTTTCGAATGCCACTCGACTGCAGGGAGGACTTGCAGATTCCACACAAAAGGCGCTCCAGCCGAGAATCGAATGGGAGAATGTAGAGTAATGAAATAAAAATGAGCACTGGTGCTTTCACACCTATCTGTTGAAAAGAGAGGAATGTGGAGTGGAAATTATTCAGGAGTTATTAGAGAAGATAGACGTTCCTTCTGAAAATATATCTAGGGAGTAAGATAAAATTAAAGTAGAGTTTAAAAATATGGTGGAAATAGAAGACAGATATGGATAAGAGGTAAAGTACAGTTGTGTACACTTACCATAAATGTAGATGTGTGAGTGTATTCACTGTTACAGTCATCACACTTAAGTTATCCTGCCAGGGGTAGCCCTCAGTCGGCCCAAATACCAGAGGCTTAGTATTTCTGCATCGGTTGCTGTCATTCCAGGACTGACGTCAGGTCATCAGTGATATAAAATCAGGCAGCTGACGCCATTACATCAGTTTTTCTTGCCCCAACTATCAGGAGCTCCCAAATAGAGAGCTAGATTATGGTGGAAGAACACCACCAGTACAAAGTAAATACCAAAAATTCCCTGGAAGGAGAGAGGAAGAGAGAGAGAGAGAGAAAGAGACAAGGGGGGTGGAGGGTGGGAAAACAGGACTGCAACAGTGAATACACTCGAACATCAACTGTACTATGTTCTTCATGTGTACTATGTTCTTCATGTTTCACTGTTGCAGTCATCATACTTGGATTGATTCCCAAAGCTGAAGAAAAGGGTGGAGGCAGTCAAGAAGACTGGGGGCTGGCTAGGATGCCCTGCAAGGTTGCAGTGGCAAAGCCTGACCTGGATTTGGAGAATATAGGCAGGTGGTAATGCTTGGTGAAGTTATAAAAAGAAGTCCATCTTGCAGCCTCCAGGATGTCCCTGGTGGGGACCCCTCTGAGAAAAGCTGCAGGGGCGGATGTTGACCTGGTTGAATGCATCCTGACCCCCTTTGGGGTTGGTTTCCCATGCTGTTTGTAGCAGAAATGGATGCAGTGTGCTGACCATTTGGAGATTATTTGGATATGGCCTTGCCCTCTGCCCCTGCTGTGAAGCTGACTAGTAATTGATCAGTTTTTCTAAAAGATTTAGTCCAATCCAGATAGAATCTATGCTGTCTGTGCACATCTAGAGAGTGCAGAATCCTTTCCCCCTTGTTTTGTGGGTTAAGGAAAAAGGTGGGCAAATGAATGGATTGGTTGAGAGACACTCTGGACACCACTTTAGGCATGAAGGATGGGTTAGTCCTGAGGGAGACCCCGTCAGCATGGAAAATGATGAAAGGCTCTACAGCCATGAGTGCTTGTAGCTCTGAAACTCTTATAGCTGAAGTGATGGCCAGAAGCAAGGCTGTTTTCTAAGATAGGAATTTTAACTCTGCTGAAGCTGCAGGTTCAAAGGGGGGTAGGGTGAGCTTTTCCAACACAAAGTTAAGGTCCCAAGCTGGGGTAGGAGCTCATCTGGGTGGCCTTAAGTTGTTAGCCCCTCTTAGGAATTGTTTGATGGTGTGAGAAGAGAGGTGGCTCTGTGCTGTAATGAGCAGAGATGGCAGAGGCATGAATTTTAATAGAAGAGAAGGATAGACTCTTGTGTAGTAGGTCTGCTAGGTAATCCAGGATGAGAGGTAGGGAGTGCTGTGCTGTTTTGACTCCCTTAGCCTGGATCCAGGTGCAAAGCCTTTTCCACTTGTCAGCATAGGATTTTCTAGTGCTGGGGTGTCTGGCCTCATGTATAACATCTAGGACGTGTTTGCGTAGGCTGGCAGCTTAAAGAGGGGTCATGGAATAAGCCAGGCTGCCAGGTTGAGGATCTGCAATTAGGGATGCATGAATTCTCCACTCTTCTGGGTCAGGACTGTTGGGATCTGAGCTAGATCCCATGGTGACAGGCTGCACAGCAGTGGGTACCAGTGCTGGCATGGCCAGTCTGGGGCAACCAGGAATGCCCTTGTATTTTCCTCCCTTATTTTGAGCAGTACCCCTGAAATGAGTGGTAGAGGGGGAAATGCATAGACTGAGAGGTTTACCCATTGGAAGAATAGGGCATCCACTTTCCAGGCCTTGCTGTGAGGTTCCCTGGTGCAGAATTTGCTGAGCTGATGACTTGAGTGGGAGGCAAAGAGGTCTACCTTCAGGTTGCCCCATTTCTGGGTTACAAGGGTGAAGGTTATGTGCTCTAGCTGCCACTCATGTAGGTCTAGCAGGTTTCTGCTTAAGCTGTCTGCCAGAGAGTTTAGGGAGCCTAGCAGGAATTGTGTTAGCAGGTTTATTTGCATGGCTGAGGCCATATGCCAAAGGGTAATGGCAAGCCTGCAGAGAGGATAAGAGTGAGTCCCTCCCTGCTTGTTGATATACCACATCACTGTGGTGTTGTCTGTTTTGATCAGTAGAGCCCTGGGGAGAGTAGTGGTCTGAAAGCTGTCAGGGCATGCTGAACAGCTAGCATCTCTTTTTGGTTGATGTGCAGATGTATTTCATTTGGGCTCCAATGGCCCTGAATGCACTTGCCATCCAGGTGTGCACCCCCGGCATAGTCTGATGCATCTGTGGTGAGGGTCCGAGTGGCGTGGGGTTCTGAGAAGGGAAGTCCCTTGTTGTGGTTGCATGCTGCTGCCCAGCAAAGAAAATCTTTCCTTAGACAGGGTATCATTGGTATGATAGTTTCCAGGTCTTGAGAGTGTTGACACCAAAGGCTTTTTAGGTACCATTGTAGTTTTCTCATATGCAGTCTGACATATGGAATGAGTAGAATGCAGGAGGACATGAACCCTGGAACTTGCAGGATTTTCCTTGTGGATAACTGGGTTCTGGTGGCTGGTTGAGAGAAGTAGCCTGTCGGGTAGGCTTGTTTTTCTGGAGCAAGGAATGCCATGTGGAATGCTGTGTCTAGGCTTGCTCCCAGGAATACAATTTTTTTGTGTGAGGATTAGTTTTAATTTCTTTTCATTGATAGTATACCCCAGGGAGGTCAGTAGGTCCTTTACAAAGGTCAGGTGCTGTAACAGCTTTTTCCTGACTGTCTGCCTGAATCAGGCAATCATCTAAGTAGGGGTAAATTTGAATATTTCTTTGTCTGCAAAAAGCAATGGCTGGAGCCAAGCATTTTGTGAAAGCTCTGGGAGCAGTGGATAAGCCAAAGGCAAGTGCAGAGAACTGAAAGTGCATAGATCCTGTCTTGAACCGTAGATATTTCCTGCAAGATTCCCTGATTGGGATGTGTAGGTAGGCCTCTTTTAGGTCTAGGGTGGCTAACTAAGCATCCTTGGATAGCATAGGAAGAAGCTGCTGGAGGGTGAGTATTTTGAATTTTGGTATCACCAGAAAGGTGTTTAGAATGGATAGATCAAGGATTGGGTGCCAGGCGCCCTCTTTTCTGGGTACCAGGAAGAGTCTGGAATAAAAACCTTAGCCTATCTGGTCTGCAGGAACATGCTGTATTGTCCTCATGGAGAACAGGGAATGGACTTGCTTTTTGACCTCTGCCCACTGGTTTGGAGGAAGATCTGGGAACCGTATTGAGGTTGGCAGAGTGTGGAAATAAAATTTGTATCCCTGGGACACTATGTTGAGGACCCATCGGTCGTTGGTAATGGAGGCCCAGTTGTTTGCATAGAAGGAGAATTTTCCTCCTAGGGGCACAAGCAGGTGGGCAGAGGTAAGGGGTGGAGGTGTGAAGTCATAGTGAGTTCTTACCATAAGGGGATGGCTTAGCACTCCCTGTTTTTGAAGAGGAAGAACTCCATTGCTTAGATCTCTGCATTCCCTGGGACTGCTGTCTGGGGGGGTCTGTTTCCCCTGGGTCTGGGCTGAGCTGGCTGGAAAGGACCAGTGCTTGGAGGGGCAATACCTACTGAAGCTTGGAGGCTGGACCTGTAAAAAGTCTTTAACTGTCTGCAGAGATTTAGCTTTTTCTTCCATCTTTAAGATTTCTTCTGCCTTGGTGCCAAACAAATTGTCTTTGTTCAATGGTGCGTCCAATCACTTTGATTTGACATGGTCTGGCAAGGTCTGTTCCTTAAGCCAAGTATGCCTTCTAAGGAGAGAACCAGTGACTGCTGCCCTGCAAGATGCTTCTAGAGCGTCAAAGCCACATTGTAAGGTGCGCTTATTAACCTAGCTTGCAGAATGGATAAGCTCTTGTAATTCTTTATTTTCTGCACAAGCAGGAACGGAAGTTTTTTTTTGTTTGAGGAGTTCCATGGTATGCTGCATGTGGAACTGACAATTTAGCGCTCTAATAGCAAGAGTTGCAGAGGTGTATACTTTTTTACCCCATCTGTCTAAAGCTCGGGAATCCCTGTCTGAGGGGGTGGGATTCTTAGTTGAGGTTGCTTTAATTCCTTTAGGTCCTTGGGAGATGACCTCTAGGTCAGCAGTAGGATTTCTGAGAAGAAATTTGTGAGAGTCAGGGACTCTGTATTACCTGTCATGTTTCCTGGGAGCAGGAGTAAGGGTGTCAGGAGTCAAACTGGATTCCATAAAAACATCATCCACAACATCCATGAAAGGAGGAATGGCTAAAGGTCTGTGCTGTGGTAAATCTAAGAATTTCCTGAGTCTCTTTTTTGACTGAGGATAGTCCTGACATTCCCATTGGAAATGCTCCCTTAAAGTATGTAGGGTTTCACCAAATGAAAAATCCTCGGGTGGAGAGGCAGAAGGAATGGAATCCTCTGCATCAGAATCCTTATAAGCAGAGAGGGGTTGCATGTCTTCATATTCAGAAGCATCAGAGTCATTGGATTCCTGTTCAGATAAAACTACTGGGGACAAGTCTCTTTTTATTTTGGAAGGTGTAGCCTGGCTTCCCCTAATAAGCATAAGGTCTTCTGCCATTTTAAGCATTTGAGACTGAATCATGGAAGCAGGTGCCTGAGCCTGGGTCGTCATTTTTTGGGGCGTAGTTCGTACCACGGGCCTTAGAAACTTGGTAGTTTTAGAAAGAACTGAAGACGCAAAAAAGTCATCAGTTTGTGTCGCATATCGGTAGTGCAAAGAACTTCATCAGAAGCCAGTGCCTGCTCAGCGGCTCCGGACCCATCCAACGTAGAGACATCTGCAGGATCCTTAGTCGAAGAAGAGTCTTGCGGCATACTGGACTCCGAAAGGGTTTCAGTAGAGGCCTGCAAATCCAGAGAAGGGGGCATCAGGGGCAGCAAAAGCGCTTCACTGAGGACCGGAGAATTGACGACTATTTTAATGGAAGCGTCGTCGGCAGTTTTGGACCTGTGTGGTCTATCTCAGTCTTTATTTTATGTTTTTCAGAAGATCGGTAGTTGGATGGTTTACCAAAGCCATATCGGAAATCGAGGACTGAGAGCGAAAATATCTAGCTACAATAAGGGCCCAACGACATATAATTCTGGTGTTGAACAAAGCAAAAAAGCGACAGCGAGGGATGTCGTGGTCTGGGCCTAAACAGGTGACACAGTAAGAATGGAAATCTCGGTATGGTATTCGCTTTCCACAGGCGAGACAATTGTTAACTTTTTCTGACATCGGTTAGAGCAAGAAAAAAGGATCCCCAACAGGGTACTTAGCTTTAGAAGACTTCAACTTCAGTTCGGAAATGAAAACTCAGGTAGTGGCCAACCGGCACTCTTGCGAACTGCTTCTGCTTCAGGCTACTCGGCAAAAAAGATGGATGTAATGGCATCAGCTGCCTGATTTTACACCACTGACGACCTGATGTCAGTCCTGGAGCGACAGCAAACGACGCAGAAATACTAAGCCTCTGGTACTTGGGCCGACTGAGGGCTACCCCTGGCAGGATAACCCAAGTGTGATGACTGCAACAGTGAAACACGAAGAACATCAAGAATTATTTAGAGAGAATGACAAAGTTTAAAGTATTGCAAAATAGGGAATCTCACAGAACAGGAACAGCAGCAATTGCAGAATGCTAAATAGAAAATAAGGGATTATCTTGATAATATGCATGAGTTTAGAAAGCCTGCTGTTAAGCAACTGTTTTTTAATAATAACTCCAGAACAGGAAAAACTTTTAGCACAACGACTCAGGCAACAAAGTAGTAAGGGTTGTCACCAAGCTTAGGAAGCCTATAACAAGGAGGATAACAAGAGATGCTGTGGACATACTAGAAATATTATGAAATTTTTATGAAAGTCTGCATAAAGCACAGAAATATGGAAATTGAGAAAAGGTACAAATGGAAATGTTTATGGAAGAATTAAACAAGTCAAGGTTAGAGGCAGATGAGCTGAAATTAGTAATAGTTAGGAGAGGGGTAGACGAAATAAAAATAATGATGTATAACTAATCCACAGGAAAGTCCCCAGAAATAGACAATATTCCTATGGAAGTTTAGAACTAGGAGGGAAAAATCTGATAAAGATCTGGAAGATTTTGTTTAAAACTATTTTAAGAGGAAGAGAACTACCAACTTCCTGGAAGAAAGAGGTGGTGGCTGTAATACCTAAAGAGGGTAAAGTCCCATCACATCCAGCTTCATACAGGTCCATTTCAATTCTAAATCATGATTATAAAGTGTTTATGTCTATAATAACTAAAAGAATGGCAAACGTGATGCAAAAATGGATAGATATGGATCAATGTAGTTTTGTAGTGGGGAGGAAAACATTTGACAAAATTAACAGAACACCGATGACCCAGAGGGAAGCAGAATGTAAGAAAATATCACTGTTGTTGGTAGGTCTTGATGCAGAGAAAGCATTTGACAGAATAATCTGGGAGATTATGAGCAGGACAATGAAAGCATTTGCATTCCCTGATAAAATTATAAGGTTGGTTATGAGGATATATGGGGGATTGCAGGCAAAAATTAAAGTGGGTGGGTTCCTCTCTGATAATTCATGTTTGAGCATTGAAACCAAGCAGGGATGTCCTCTTTCCCATTTGTTATTTGCATTATATTTAGAGCCACTGGCAACAAAAATAAGTGGCTTGTTAATTCAAGGATATAACTGGCATTGTAGTCAAGAAAATCTGGCTCTGTTTGCAGATGACAATATTTTATACCAGATAAAACCAAAAAAGGACATTTCGGTATTGTGCAAAATTTTGAGACAGTATCTTTTTGGGATAGAAAATTAATGAAGCTAAAACAACGGCAACAGCTGCAATTTATGTACCTACACACAAACTGGTTCAGCAATATCCATATTTATGAGGACATGAAAAAATGAAGTACTTAGGTGTATGGATTAAAAAGGATTTTGGTGTGTCAGCTAAGGATATGTGGAAAAAGACTAAAGAAAAAATAATACAACTGAGAAATTGGAAGCTTTGTTTTATGGCTATGGATAGCGAGATACAAGCAGTTAACATATTTTTAGTCCCTTTAGTTTTATACATAGGTCAAGCATATTTTTATCAACCAGACAAGTAGTGGATAGCAATTAATCATGAGCTGAAGGATTTTATCTGGGAAGGGAAGATGGCAAGAGTCAAGTGGGATAAGCTGATTCATCCAATAGAGCAAGACGGTCTGGGATTACTCAATTTGAAGGGGTATTTCAGAGCTATACAGTTAATGTTCCCTTTACATAGCAGACACCTATACTTCAAAGTGGAAAGAGATGATCTTGAAACAAGGGGGAAGCTCAAGTAAAAAGGAGAGTCTGGGTTTTTGGATCTTAAGGAGAATACAAATAACCATACAGAATATTATATTCATAAAGTAGTGGAAAGTATTCTAAGAATGAAGCCAACACAGGAACTAAGAAAGGAGGTTCTGCCTATATGGATGACTGCAATTAGAGATGCAGACAATAGGCAAGAGGGGGCTGGAATTTATTGGATAAAATTAGCAAAAGAACCAAGGTATTGGGAGCAAATAATTAGAGATGGAAAGGTAACAGAATGGGAACAGACCAATAATTTATTTAGACTGCAGGCTAGAGATCGCCCTCTCTATCAAGAATTGCTATCAGAGTACAGGCAAAGAGAAATAACTCAGTATCAGAGTATAGGCAAAGCAAAACAAATAAGGATATCCTAAGTGCAAGACCAGCACCGGTAGAGTTTGTAGTAGAATCTAGAGCAGAAGCTGCTGTTAAAAAAAAGGAATAATTAGCACAGTGTATAAAATATTGCATGATAACTATAAGAATCAATTGGAAGAGGTTAAAAAGGAATGGGAAGAGACTGGATACGCATTTCACAAAGAAACAATGGAGGGATATATGTGTGTCTCCCAAATATGCAACAAGGTCTAGAAGATTTAGGATCTTTGCTTGGAAGTGTTTACAAATGTATTTTTATAACCCAAGTAGACTCAAATATTTTTTCCTCAGGTAGACAGCTAATGTCTGAGGTGTGATGGGGAAAAAAGAGGTAATTGGAAACATGTTTTCTGGCAGTGTAATGAGTTGGCAGACTTTAAAAACTCCCTGAAGACTACTTTATCAAAAATACTGGGTGAGCAAATTGGTATGACCAAGGAAATGGTAATGTAGGGATAAAGAACTCTACCCTTTCCCCTCTGTAGTGCCATCTCAGAGTTGGTATATAGAATCAGTGGGGAGTGTGGGGGCACAGACCCCCACATGAGGAGGATTCAGTGAACACCAGACCCCCCTTATGTAGGGGGTTGCACCCCTCCCAATTATATATACTGATTCCAAGATTGCACTACAGTGGAGAAAGAGCAGATTTCCATATCCCTATGTTACCATTAATGTTGGCCAACTATGATCATCTGACGTAATTATTTACAATCCTATGGCCTATGTATGCATTGAATGGCCTTTCAGGGAATATGCCATTCAATCACTAAACATAGACCCGTCACAGCTGTTAGTCCCAACAGTCAACCATCTGGCACTTCTGTTCATAGTCAATGGCATTCTTACCATCCAGACATAGAGCGCACAAACAGGAGGCTCATGTAAAATTTCCACTGACACTGTGAAAGACATAAGCGGTACTGTAGGAGATGAAAAGTGTCAAAAGTTTGGCGATACAGGAGGAAAAGCCTCAGAACCCCTGCCTGTTTTTGTAAAAATAATTCAGAGGCTAACCATGGACATTGTAGGGGGGATTCTGAGAAGCATAAGCACCAAAAGTAAGAGATATAACTTTGTAGCTCTAGACTGTGGTGCTACATGCCATGAAGTAGTGGCTCTGTTATCTTTTCAGGCAGAGATGATGTCGAAGAAATGTTGACAGACGATGCTAATTTCATATCAGATCTGCTATTCATTTATGGAAGTATAGTTGTGTAAAGGCACACGTCATCTCAGACAGCAAATAAAGTGCATACAACACTGTAAAAGCTGCACACAAAATAATGGAGTAGCTTATATTACTGCAGGGGACATGTCTCCTGCACCCTCATGTTGGGGGGGTAAGCTACCACAATACATTGTGGTCTTGGGTGCACAGTTGCTTCCCTCAAACAGAAGCAAGCAATTTAAGTTCAAACTGACATGTATTAAGAAAAGCCTTACATTTCTTAAGCAGTTAAATTTACATTTCACAAATATCTTGGTGCGGAGTTTTAACTCTACTTTTAGGACTATGTTGCAAGCATTCACAGACTAGTTTAAGAAGAGTGGACAATTAAATGCATACAGACAAGTGTAAAAGAATCCACTGTTTTTCACAATCTGCTCTACTTTACCACTCATAAGGTGTAAGACTCCAGTATTTAATTTGTGAAGAGTAGGAAGTTGAGTGTGATTCCCATAAAGTATTTTTGTGAAGCATGCCCTAAACTTACGGACTAGGAAACAAAGGTGATCCAAAAAGCTCATGTCAGGTGTGGTAGCCAAGCTCTGACCCAGGAGGTGACAGGACTAACAAGAAACAGAATACAAAGGATTAGACAAGAAAAAGTCACTTTATCTGGCAGATCTAAGAAACGCTCTCTCTCTCTCTCTCTTTCTCTCTCTCTCTGGTGCCCTCCCTGTGGGAGGAGTAAAGAAGTCTTGCTGAAGTTTCTAATACATTCAGCAAGTAGACGGACAAGTGTTCTTGTTCTAATACTTTACATTCAACAGGTCAGTTATTTAAACGCAGTTACAGACAATGGTGGGAGGTCCAGAGGAACTGACTGGAGGAAACTCTGGGAGATGGAAAACAAACAGCCAATTCCAAAGCTTAGAGGTTAGCCCTTTATTTGAATATTCCCATGAGGGTTACCAGCTTAGCAATCCTTGGAGCCTCATTCTTAGTTAAAAGGGTTTTTTTTTTTTTTTTTTTTTTTAACAAACAAAAAATGACAATACAACATGAGCTACCACTACAGAATTAGAAGTTATGTACTTACGATAACTTGGCATCTTGTGTTGTCCATTTTCATTCTTCCTCACTAATGGATCTAGGATCTGATCCTCAGATCCAACTCAGCTGCCTACACAAGAATTCGGATCCAAAGCTTGAGCTCCTCCAGCCACCCATAATTCTCTACTCCATCCTCAACTCCTCAGATCAAACTTGCTGCCCTACTGCCCACTGTGTTATAGAGACAGGACAGACATAAGAAAAAGATGAGGCTCAAACCAGGAACATGAGGGTTCCATTAACATACAAAGATCCTTCAAGGAGTGACAGGACTGGGGGGATGGTTAGGAGGGAAGGTAAGAATGAAAATTAACAATACAGATTTATGCTAAGTCATAACTTCTACATCTGATGCTGTCCTTTTCATTCTTTCTCTCTAATGGGTCAGAGTCCCCAGCTATGTAACTCTCGGGGAAGCCTTCAAGGGAAGGACATGCTGTAGTACTGTCGAAACAAAGGACGCTCTAACTCTGGAGACAATGTCTAATTTGTAATGTCTAACAAAAGTATGCATCTTTGGCCAAGTAGCTGCAGCGCAGATGTCGTCAATGGAGGTTCTTAAGAAAAAGGCAGATGAAGTAACCATAGATCTACTGGAATGAGCTCTAAGAGAGTGAGGCAATTCCACACCTTTCTGAGAATAAATCAGCAAGATACGATCAGTAATCTATTTGGCTAGTGTAGGTTTGATACTGCATGACGCAAGCGGTTAGGAGGAAAAGAAACAAAACAGCTGACCAGACTTCCTGTACTGTTTTGTCTTGTGAAGATAAAAGGGTAATTGCCTGTGGACATCAAGAAGGTGCAGCATATATCCACCCTTATTAGAAAAGTTTGGAAAGAAAACTGGCAGTTGTATATATTGGGTTAATGTTAGTCTCTGTGGCCACTTTCACCAAAAAAGAAGGGTTGGTTCAGAGAGACAAATTATCCTCAAGGAAAATAATGTAAGGGGGCCTAGCCGATAAGGCCCGGAGTTCAAAAATTCTTTTGGTTGAGGTGATAGCAACAAAAAAAATTATTTTCCAGGAAAGAAACTACATGTTGCATTTGTCCGTCATTTCAAAGGGTTTCTGAGTTAACCCCTGAAGGACCACTGTCAAATCCCAAGGAGGAGAGGGATCCTTTATTGAAGGTCTAACGAGGAAAATTCCTTTCATGAATACTTTGCATAATTTGGAGGATGTCAGAGAGAAGAATTAATTTCCAATATGGATGTTGGATATTACTGCCAACTGAAATTTAATAGTAGAAAAACTATCCCATTCCTTAAAAATAGTAGTGAGAAAAAGAAGGCTGGTTGAAGTTTGTGCTGAAAGGGGGTTAATATTTTGCTTGGAAGCCCATATGAAGAGTCTTTTCCATTTACTTCTGTAAACTTTCTACTTTCTTTGTGGAGGCTTTCTGAGAGGTCAGGATAATGTCAGTAAGTGGGGGAAGCGAGCCTGGACCGTCTTACTTTCACTGGAAGTGGAGGCATGGAGATTGGTATGTTGAATTTCTGATGGGTGAGATAAGAGATTCTGAGTGGGTTCCAGTACCCACAGAGGATTCAAGTGAGACCAGAGGAAGGGGAACCATACCCGCCAAGGCCAGATGGTGGCAATAAGGATGACTGAGCTCTTCAGACTGCTCGCTTTCTGTAGAAACTTTGGGATCAGCAAAAAAGGAGGGTAAGCATGGAGGAGACTGGAGGGTCAATCATGAATCAGAGCATCTCTCAGTGACTCCCCAGGAGTACCTGCCGCACTTGCTGTTGAGGGGAGAGGCGAACAGGTCACAGCAAGGCTAGATCCAGTGGTTGAAGATCATATTCACTACTGTCTGATTGAGAGACCACTTGTGAGGAATCAGAATAGACCTGCTGAGTGTCTGCTAGCATGTTGGTTTTCCTCAGTATGTGCATTGCAATAAGAGAGGTCTGAGATCTCCCATTCTCAGACCCACATGGCCACTGCATAATGGGTAAGAATGGGTTCATCCTTGTTTGCTGATATACCAGACTACTGACATGTTGTCCTCATGGATTGCAATAGTCCCTAGAGGGAGAACATCCTGAAAAGCTTGCAACCTTAGGAAGACTGCTCTCATCTCTACGCCACTGATGTGCAACTTGGTCTCCAAGGGGCACCATGTGCCTTGGACCTTCTTTTCTATTAAATGCCTCCCCAGTTGACTGGATCCACTAGCGAACTTGACATTGGCAAATTGGAGTGAGTTTTATGGGAAATGATAGAGGCTGGTAAAGAATGGACTAGTGAACCCGCCAGTGTCCAATTAAGGATTCACATAAAAAATCTTGCTAAAGGAACTAGAAGAATGGCAGCTGGCATTGACCCAAGAGCTTGTAACACTAGTTTTGCTGTAGGGGACAAAAATGAGACAGTATGTCCCTCACCTGATTTCTCAATGATGTGATGTAATGAAGAGCTAGTGATGTCACTTGAGGTGTAGTATCCAGTTGAGTTTCTATAAATTCCAGGGTCTGTAAAGGAGCTAGCTTCAATTTTCCAAGGTTTACTGCAATGCTTAGGGAGTTGGACAGCTGAAACAAGTAATCCCTGGCTTGTAGAAGTTGATGTCTGGTTGGGGAAGTGAGGAGCCAATCATCGAGATAGGGAAACACCTGGAATCCTTTGAGTCTCAAGTGGGCTGCCACGACTGCCATGCATTTGGCGAACACCATGGGGACTGTGGTGAGTCCAAACGGCAGTGCTCTGAATTGGTAGTGACTGGCTCCCAACCAAAAGTGCAGGTGTCTCCAGGAGTGCCTGTCTATTTTGATGTGATAGTATGCAACCTTGAGATCTATAGAGCACATCCAATCATACTTGTGCATAAGAGACAGGACGGACTCAACTATAACCATTTGGAACTTTGACTTCTTTACATATTGATTCAAACTGTTTAGATCCAAAATTGGTCTCAGGTCCCCTGTTTTCTTTGTTTTTTGGGAGTAAGTTCTGAATCCTACCTGTTCAGGTGGGACCTCCAGGTGGGACCTCCTGGATGACTATTTTTAACAGCTTTAGAACTTCTTGAGCTGCGTACTCCCTCTGACTGGGTGAAACGTCAGGAAGTTTCTTCCTTTGGACAGGAGATGGAAGAGAAAAGGGTATGTAGTAACCTCTGGATATGATTCTTGTGCATTTTTTGTGATATTTATCAAGGCTTCTATGTGCAAGGAAAGGTGACCCCAACTGCCTCCAGAGGTGAACAGATGGGCAACACTTCAGGAGTGCTGATAGGGCCTATCAGAAAAGGAATCTTCGAAAGCCTGCCTCTGGGGTGACGTCTGCCATTAAAATCTTCTCTGCCTCTAGAGGAAGTATCCCCCTCAGGATTACTGAAAAGGTTCCTGAGATTTCCAGAACCACTGTTTCTTACCATCTCGCTGATTCCTGGTGAATGTACATTAAGGAGTAGAGAACTTGATTCCAATGGCAGACAAGGTCTTTCCCTCCTGCTCACTGCACGTGACAGTGTCTTTTACTGATGGTTCAAACAAGGAGGAGCCATCGAAAGCGACATTAGCAAAACACACCTTGAAGGGTTCTGCAAAGTCACATAGCCACATCCAGGCACGTCTCCTAATATGGCTGAACCAGCAGCTCATGAGGTACCCTCAGCTGTATAGGAAATTAGCCTCATCAATGAACTGGCAATGGATGAGAGAGTAGCCAGTTGAGGAGAAGCCTTGAGGTCCTCTACAGGCATAGACTCAGTGAGAGAGTTTGAAAGGTCCTTGATCAAATCTCTCTGTAAATGAGTAAAATGTTCCAGGCAATTTAATGACCTCAGTGCGAATATGGCTGAAGCATATATGCATTTTCCAAACTTGTCCATCGCTGTGGACTCCCTTTTTGGTGGATGGACAGAGGAGCTTTGCTCCGCTAGCTCCTTCTTAGTGGCTGCCACTTCAAAAAATATTTCCTTGCTCCAGTGAAGTCTGTCTAAAGGAGAAACTAAGAATTTATCTGGGTGCTTGGGGATGGGTTCAACAGTGTCTGGTTCCTTTCAAATCTGTCTAGAAACAAGGTCAATAAGTTCATCCACTGTGGATATCATCCAAGACATAGATGAGCCAGCCCTGAAAGCCTCCAGGAACACTGACCCCTCAGGAGAAAGATTTTGGGAGGACCAGCCACCTTTCTACTTGAGGATTTCCAGGATGTCCCCAAAGGAGATGTCATCAGGTGGCGATTGGGGAGATCCTTCCCCATCATCAAAATCGGTGTCCTCTGTGAGAGACTCCATATGGCAATCTATGTGCCTCTTCTTGCATGGTCTCTACTGAGGTAACTATTCCACGGGGTGCTCAGGAAAGGTGTCGGAAAAAATAGGGATTCCCTCTGGGGAACATGTGTGGAGGCTTCTCTAAGCTGGCTGACCCCGAGGAACACTAATGATGGACTTGGACCAGATGAGGGACAAGGGGTAAGATTAGAGACTAGAGAGGATGACTCTCTATCCAAAGAGAAAGCCCTTTCTATAACCTAAAAAGTTGACAGACCCAGGGAAACCTCTCCCCCCTTTGGAGTCAAGGAAGGGAGCTTCCTTGGATCAGACGCCGAACCTCTCAGAGATCTTGGATCATGGGACTCTGAATCCACAGATCAGAGAAGGAGACATAGTAATGGTTGTGCATATGTGCTCACAGATCCAAGAGGGGATGGAGCTGGCAGAACCCCCATCTGGGTCTGAACCCTAAAGAATCTCCGCATCATCCTGTCCATGTCGGTCTCAGGCAAGCTCCTTGCAAACCTAGATGAAGTTGTAGATACCGGCCTAGAGTGGTTTCTCTGCGTTTAAAATAACTTGGAGGGTAAAGACGGAGACACAGGTTTTAATACAAATTCCAGTGTATGGACTCTACTGACCTGAGAAAGAGGTGGATAGGAGAGGAGAACTGATAGTAGGGGATGAGCCAGTTGAATCTAAGTGTTGATGTGGATCCAAGGGCACCCCAAGATGCCTTGGATCCAAGGGAGTCAGACCCGATATCTTACAAAGATTTTTGGATAGCTCCCAGGAAGTCTTCGGAGATTTGGGATGGTGCCTTTTCCTCTGCTCTGAGACAATGAAGCTGGTTTGTGTGTGTGTGTGTGTGTGGGGGGGGGTTTGAGTCCCAGCTGGAAGTAATCATTTCAGGATCAGCTTGTTTCTATGGTCAGAAAGAGCCATCGGATTAAAGGTAGTACAAACAGTGCATGGGGAATCCAGGTGGACCACTCTCAAACAGTAGACGCACTTCTTGTGGGCATCAGAATTAGGAATCTTATGCCCACAAGAAGTGTACTTCTTAAAACCTGTAGGTTTTTCTGATGCAGGCATATCTGGAAGCAGACAGTAATTAAGACAGTAAACCATGGAAAGGAGAAAAAGAGTTTCAACAATATTGTATTTAATCCAAATGGTAAGAATAAAAACTATAATAAATTTCCCTAAACGAGTAGACAGACAGAAATCCACACCTTATTTATTTGTATGAAAAATAGAAAATAAAGTTATTCAGGTATCATGAGTCGTACGAGATAAAAAGGGAAAATAGAAATATAATCAAAATCTTAACGTCTGTGAGCAGCTAAGGGAGAAGAAGGAGTAAAACTAAATTTAAAGAGAGTAATAAAGCAAAATAACACCAGAAATTGCAGATAAATATTATGAAAAAGTCTTATGCTAGCGGCAAACACAAGATCTGATGAGTTGGGACAGAATAGAGCATTATGGGTACAGGGAGCAGCTTGAGCTTTGGATCCGAAGTCTTGTGTATGCTTCAGAGTCAGACCCATTAGTGAGGAAGAATGAAAAGGACAACATCAAATCTATGTTTAAGAAAACAGTTTTGCCTGAGCTTTATCAGATTCATCTAACAGAGTGGTTTGTTGAGTAGTTTACAGTGTGATCACTGAAAATTCCTGCTTTTATGAGGATATCACCAGAAATTACTATCCTGTTTGTATCACATGTAAAATAAGAGGCTGTGTCTGTGAGGCTCATATTCCCTGAAGCAAATTATGAAAACTTTACAAGAGACACTTTTCCATTCTGACCTATTACGATCAATGCTAATATCATATGTAATATGAGATTCTATGCCAACTTTTAAGATGCTCATATTTCCTGAAATACATTATGGTAGTCTAATCTTCTCTTGTTTGGCAAAAAGGATTACAGTGTTGTTTGGCAAAAAGGATTACAGTGTCTACTTATAAGAGGGTCATATACATGATTAATGTGACCAGTCCCCATTCTTCCTCCTGATGAATACCAACATATTTATATGCAGAGGAGGTTGTCACTTAGAGCCGCATTAAGTGACTCCCATTTTAAAAAAATAATGCATGCATCCGGAGAGAAATAGCTTATTGGGAAACAAGTCACAGTGCTAGTTTTTAGAGAGCACATGGATGTGCACAAGTAGGAGGAAAACAAGTTTGAGACCTCACAGCCTTTTGTATAGGCTTTTTGTGCCCACAGAGTAAAAATCCACCAAGTAGAAAAATGAAGGCTATACAAAACCTTTAACAAAAAGTACAGTTTTGTACCTACCATAAATGTAGATGTTCGAGGATCCCCATTGCTGCAGTCCTTACTATTGGGTATAGTCCGCGTCCAGTCGGCCCGAATACCAGAGTATAAGGCTGACGTCGGTCAGGGCGCATTAGACTGACGTCAGTACGTCAGGGTACTAATGCGCATGACCGACGTCATATCCTCAGTCTTTTCTTGCCCCAGATGTCAGAAGACCCTAAAAAGACAAGGCCCAAAATACCTGCACCAAAAATATGTACAATATATACAAGAATATATACAAAAATATAAGCATGTAACCTCACCTACACAACCACCCCTAAACACAGAGGGAAGGAGGGAGGGTAAATTGGACTGCAGCAATGGGGATCCTCGAACATCTACATTTATGGTAGGTACAAAACTGTACTATGTTCTTCGTTCCCCATTGCTGCAGTCCTTACTATTGGGTAGAATCCCAAAGCAGAGGTAAGGGAGGCTGGCAAATCATAAAGAAGCAGGAGCTGACAACATGCCTTGCAAAACAGCTGTGGCAAAACCAGCCCTAGACTTAGAGTAGATAGGAAGGTGATAATGCTTAGAGAAAGTATGCACTGAACTCCAAGTAGCTGCTTCCAAAATATCCTTAGTTGCCACCCCTTAGAAATGCTGTTGAAGTGGCAGTAGCCCTAGTGGAATGAGGCCTAATCCCAGCTGGAATCTCCTTGCCATGATGGGAATAACAAAATGCAATGCAAAAGCCAATCCACCTAGAAATAGTTTGTTTTGACACAGGCTTGCCCTGTGAACTCAAAGCAAAAGAAACAAACAACTGCTGAGACTGCCTGAAATCCTTAGTCCTGCTTAAATAATAACGCAATTGCCTGTGTACATCTAAAGTGTGCAAAATCTTTTCCCCTTTATTTTGGGGGTCTGCATAAAAAGTAGGCAAATGGATAGTTTGGTTTAAAGCCACACTAGAAACCACCTTAGGCATAAAGGAAGGATTAGTGCGTAATGATACCCTATCCTTATGGAAAATCAAAATGGCTCTACTGCCATAAGGGCCTGCAACTCAGACACCCTTCTTGCAGAAGTAATAGCCAACAGAAAAGCAGTCTTCCATGACAAGTATTTCAATTCAGCAGTAGCCGCAGGCTCAAAAGGTTGTAGAGTAAGTTTTTCCAACACAAAATTGAGTTCCCAAGCAGGTGTAGGTGCTCTACGTGGCGGTCTTATATTCTTTGCCCCTCTAAGAAACTGCTTGAACAAAGGATGCGAAAACAATGGTGGGTCACAATCATAGTGAGCTGAAAATGCTGCAGCATGAATCTTAATGGAAGAGAAGGACAAACCTTTGTCCAATAACTCAGTAAGATATTGAAGAGCCACACTCAAATTAGGCTCAGAAACCTGCAAATTCTTTGCTGTACTCCAAAATAAAAATCTCTTCCATTTTTCTGCGTACACTTTCCTTGTACTAGGTCTTCTAGCTTCCATAATCACATTTAAAACTTGTTGAGGAAGTTGAGACCTGCTGTGTTTCAACACAGAATATGCCAGACTGTTAGATGAAGAGAGTGAAGCTTGACATTGAGCAGATGACCATCCTTCTGAGATAACAGATGAGGAATCAGAGGTAAAGGCCATGGAGGCTTCCTTACCAGACTCCGTAGTAGTGGGTACCAGTGTTGCCGAGGCCAATCTGGAGCTATCAAAATCATCCTTGGCCTGTCTTGTCTGACCTTTAATAGTACCTTTGGAAGAAGAGGCAGAGGAGGAAAGGCATACACATGAAGGTTTTTCCAACTGAAAGACAGAGCATCCACTTTCCAAGCTGTGTGATGAAACCCCTTTGTGCAATACTGTGGCAGCTGGTGGTTTAGTGGAGAAGCGAACAGATCTATGTCTGGAGTCCCCATGACACTGTCAATTTTTGAAATACATGAAGATCCAGTTTCCACTGTGGGGATCCATGATTTGTCTGCTTAACACATCTGCTAAGGAGTTCTGTGCTCGGCAGAAACCTTGCCTGAAGAGTTAGTTGCAAGCTTAGCGCAGTCTCCCATAAAATCATTGCTTGCCTGCATAGAGGATAAGAATGTGTTCCCCTTGCTTGTTGATGTACCACATGACAGTTGTGTTGTCTGTTAGAATCAACACCTGCCCTGGAAGAAGTAACTCCTTGAAAGCCATTAATGCAAACTGGACTGCTAACATCTCCTTCATGTTGATATGTAGATGCTGTAGTCTGGCAGGCCACTTGTCTTGTATCCACTTTCCATTTAGATGAGCTCCCAAGCAATGTCCGAGGCATCTGTCGTTAAAATCTGACTCGCCTCTGGCCGGGTCACAGAGAGTCCCTTGTTTAGGTGACATTCCTGAGCCCACCACAAAAATTCTTTTTGAAGGCAAGGTATTATTTGAATGACAGTGTCCAAATCCTGGCAGTGCTGTGTCCATACATTTTGAGATACCATTGTAGCTTCCTCATATGCAGTTTGGCATTGGGAAGCACCAGAATACAAGATGCCATGAACCCTAATGCTTGAAGGACTGTCCTTGCAGTCAGCACGGACTGATGAGATAGTTGATGGAAGTAAAGTGACAGACTCTTTTGTTTGTCCGGGGTTAAAAAGGCCATCTGGGCTGCTGTATTCAGTCTCACACCCAGAAAGCACATGTCTTGAGAGGGTACTAGACTGGACTTTATTTCGTTCACAGAATACCCTAGGCATCTTAGCACTGCTATAACATATTCCAGATGCTGTAGAAGGTCTTCCTTTTCTTGAGCCAGAATCAGGCAGTCGTCCAAGTAAGGATAGATTTGAATTCCTTGAAGCCTGAAGTAAGCTATCACTGGAGCCAGAACCTTTGTGAATACTCTGGGCGCAGTAGATAAGCCAAAGGGCAATGCAGAGAACTGATAATGAGAATTTCCAGCTCGAAACCGCAAATACTTCCTGCAACTTAGCCTTATAGGCACATGAAGGTAAGCTTCCTTGAGATCTAAAGTTACCATCCAGTGATCTTTGCCCAGCAGAGGTAAAAGCTGTTGTAACGTCAACATCTTGAACTTGGGAATGTCCAGAAAAGTGTTGAGGAGAGATAAATCCAAAATTGGTCTCCACGTGTTCCCCTTCTTTGGTACTAGGAACAGGCGAGAATAAAATCCTAGGCCCCTTTCTGATACAGGGACTGGCTGAATGGCCCCCATCTGAAGTAACTGAGAAACTTGCTTGTGAGCCTCCTTTCTTTGTGGAGGAGGAACGTCTGGCATGCCTTTGAAAGGGGCATTGTATGGAAATAAAATCTGTAACCGTGGTGAATGATATCCAACACCCATTTGTCTTGAGTAATTAAATCCCAATTTTCTTTGAAAAGAGACAGTCTTCCTCCCAAAGGAGCTGCCAGGCGAGAATCTACTGGCAGCTGAAAAGACAGGTCATTGGGTCTGTTTACGAAAGGACTGACCCCTGCCCTCACCAGAAGTCTGAGCAGGTGAACTCCCTGTTCTAGGCCTAAAAGAACCTTGAGCCCTGCCCCTACCACGTCTAGACCTACCCCTAGACTGGGAATCATAAGCAGGATATGTCCACCCCTTAGCAGGCCAATTTCTACTAAACTTCGGTGGCTGCACCTGCAAAAATCTTTAACAGTTTGCATAGACTTAGCTTTTCTTCCATTTTCTTTAAAACTGCTTCCACAGGCGATCCAAACAACACATCAGACTGTAAAGGAGCATCCAAAATCCTTGTCTTAACATGCTCAGCTAAATTCTGATCCTTCAACCAGGCATGCCTGCGAAGAACAGAACTAGTAGCAGCCACCCTCGAGGAGGCCTGTACAGCATCAAAACCACATTGCAAAGAATGCTTACCCACTTGTTCAGACACATGAACCAAATCCAGCAACTCTTTACACTCAATACCTTCCGCCAAAGCATCCACCTTAGATTTTAATTGTGAAAGGAGATAATTCTGATATTTTAGCATGTGAAACTGACAATTCAACGCTCTCATGGCTAGAGTGGAAGAAGTATACACTTTCTTTCCCCACCTATTCAAAGCCCTTGCCTCTTTATCAGTGGGAACAGGATTTTTAACCACAGAAGCCTTAACACCTTTAGGCCCTTGAGAAATAGTTTCTGGGTCCGCCCTAGGACTCTTAAACAAATACTTATGAGCTTCGGGCACCCTATAATACCTATCAGGCTTAACAGGAGCAGGAGGCAAAGAGTCAGGGTTCAGGAAGCCTCTGCAAAAACATCTTCCACCACATTCAACACAGGAGGAATAGCTAAGGGCCTATGCTGGGGTAAAAACAAGAATTCCCTAAGCCTTTTCCTGGAATCAGAGTAATCCTGGCCTTCCCATTTAAAGTGCTCCCTCATGGAATGCAGAGTCTCTGAAAATGAGAAATCCTCAGGAGGAGAAGCTGTAGGAGTGGAATCATCCACATCAGAATCAGAATAAGTAGGATACTCCTGCAAGTCTTCTGCAGAAGACTCTGAAGCCTCTGAACACTGTTCAAAACTATCAAACTCCGGTTCCACCCTAGGCCTCTTATCAGGCGGGGGCATAGAACCTCTAATCATAGTAAGAAATCTTCTGCCATTTTAAGCATATGTTTCTTAGGTACAGAACCCGAAATGCTAGGAGAAGCCCCCACTGAAGCTGAACTAGGCCTACCTCTCAAAGAAGTTTTGGCAACAGAAGGAGAGGCTCTAACTACCTTGGGAAGAGAGGGAAGAACAGTTACCTGAGAAGCCCCCTCAGCCTGGCCTACCTCCGGAGAAGGCACATCCTGTAACAGTAAAGTTTCTGCCTGAGACTCCATGGAAACTCCTGGCAAAACCTCTGGCTCCACTGAGCCTTCTAAAGAACCGACGTCCGGGACTGCCGGTTCATCAACCCTAGGCTTCGCTGTTTTGTCCTTGCGCTTCTTGGGAAGCGGGCGTCGGAGCATCCGGCGGCATTTTATAATTACAACGCTTCCCAAACACTAACCTGGCACAGTCTAACCTCCTCTTAATAGTGCGTTTGTTAAACCTAGCACAAGAGCGGCAACCAACAGCGACGTGCTCAGGCCCTAAACAAGGTATACACAAGGTATGGTAATCCCTATGAGGTATCTGTTTCCCACAAGAAATACAGTTATTCACTTTTTCTGACATCCGGTTAAATACTGAGGCAAGAAAAACCAAAATGTTCCCCAACGGGGTACTTAGCCAACTCTGTTTCGGTCTGAAACTCCGGTTTCGGAAATATTTCAGAACGCCAACCTGCACTCGCAAAACTGCTTCTGCATCGGACCATGCGGCAAAAAAGACTGAGGATATGACGTCGGTCATGCGCATTAGTACCCTGACGTACTGACGTCAGTCTAATGCGCCCTGACCGACGTCAGCCTTATACTCTGGTATTCGGGCCGACTGGACGCGGACTATACCCAATAGTAAGGACTGCAGCAATGGGGAACGAAGAACATCTGAGCATCTCAAATCTTCTTTGAGCACAGGCAAACTGTGTATATGGTATAAAGAACACAGCGGTGTGGACTGGGACCCTGGTATAAGAATTTTCACTATACTGCAAATTACAGAACATATGTTAAATACAGGCCAATTGGCAAAAAGGCACAGTTGTGTAAAAACTTACAACAACAGTATATTTCCTACTAATCAATTTTGCAGATATATGGATTGTCACCACTAATGTTTAGTCAGGGTACCAAAGCTTTACTTTCTCTAGGTTGTACATCCGATGCATGAACTTGGCTCATATGCACTTGGGTACAGACAGACATAACAAGTGTGGATCCTCAGACCATCTCCAAGCTAGTGGCCTGAAGACTATTGAGAGAGGAGACTGGTCATTAAGGAGGGGTGTAGTTCAAATTTGTAAGAAAACTCCCTTATACCCATGGGATAGACGACTGATAATAGGAGTGAGATAGAGAAGAGGGGATGGAGGGTGGGGCAGAATACTGCAACAGTGATCATTAGGACATCTACTGTTATGGTAAGTTCTTACACAAATGTACTATGTCCTGACTGAAATCACTGTTGCAGTATTCCTGACACACTGGTGATTCCCATAGCTGAAGGACGCAGGAAGGTAGTTGGCTATTAAGAAGAAGCCCACGCAGGTCTTAGTAAGGGCTGCCCTGGACCTGAAGAAAGCATACATTTTGTAGTGTTTGGTAAAAGTGTGTGCATAGGACCAAGTGATCACTTCCAAGAAATACATGGAGTCTCTTCCTTTGTAGAAAGCTCCTGAGGAAGTGGCTGCCCAAGTGAAATGTGTTTTAGGGCAGGAAGGCATGGTTTTACCATCACATGAGTAGCAGAAAGAGATAGCCTTAGAAATCCAGGCTGTAATAGTTTGTTTGGAGACTGGCTGTCCCAGCTTTGGGGACATAAGCAATATTAACAGTTGGTTGGTCGGTCTTTCTGAAGGATTTAGTTTTGTCCATGTAAAATCTGAGTTGCCTGTGAATATCCAGAGAATGTAAAACCACCCCTCCCATTTTGTGGATTGTGAAAGAAGATGGGAAGATGAATAGCTTGACTGAAAGACAGCTTTTTCACTACTTTAGACATGAAGGATGGGTTAGTCCTAAGAGTCACCCTGCCTTTGTGAAAAATATGAAAAGGGTGAATATCTTTCAGAGCTTGAAAAGCTCAGACACCCTCCTGGCAGAGGTAAGAGTCAAGAGGAGGATGGTTTTCCAAGTACAGCATTTTAGAGAAATGGATAAAGCTTGTTCAAAGGGAAGAAAAGTAAACCTTTCTAATCCAAAATGAAGACCCCTAGGGATGAGATGGGTTTCCGGGGGGGAGGGAGGTTAAGATGCAGAACTCCCATGAGGAAAAGCTTAATCTCCTGCCTAGCCATATGTAAACAGCTAAAAGGGAGGCAAACACTGATAGCAGGCAAGTAAGCTTTAATGAACAACTAGAAGAAGTTCGCAGAGGTATTGCAGTACTGTAGGGACCTGTGCTAACAAGGAATCCTAATGTTCTTGCAGCACCAGAATGAAAACTTTTTCCAATTTGCATTGTAAGACATTGTAGTAGTTGGTCTCCTAACTTGCTGTAGGACTTGTACAACCTCTTCAGAAAAGAGATTTCTGTAAGGGATTAAAATCCCATCATCCATATGGTTAGGCAGAGGGATGAAAGATTTGGGTGGAGCAGCAACCCTTTTTGTTGAGTTATCAGATCCAGCTATAGCGGAATTATCCAGTAATTTCCCTTTGCCAGGTGAAATAACATAGGGAAGTAAGAAGATTTTGGGGGTGGTTTCCTTTTGTGCCTTGAGAAGAATGTTTGGAAGAAGAATTTCTGGGGACAGAGCCTGGATCAGAAGATCATCCAGGAAGGGGAAAATTTGAAATATTTGAGTGTGACAAAGCAAATACAGGCACTAGGCACTTTGTAAACACTCCTGGGGCCATGGAAAGACAAAAAGGCAGAGTAATAAATGGAAAATGAGAAGAGTCAGAGAAAAACCTGTGGAATCTCCTTCAAGAGGTATGAATGGGATGTGTAAGTGGGCATCCTCGAGATCTAATGACCCTAAGAAAGCCTGTGGAAGGATGAAAGGTAGAGGAGTTTGAAGAGAGAGAGCATTTTGAAAGAAGGTACTTTTGGGTAAGTGTTCAGGATCAACAAGTCTAGGATGGGTCTCCACTGCCCTCCTTTCCTTTGGACTAGAAGAAAATCTGTACTAGAACCCTTTTCCCATGAAAGTTTTTGGTACTTGCTTGATGGTACCATGATTCAAGAGGTCTTGAATAACGGGATTCAGAAGGGAATCAGAAAGGGTACTTGGTTTTGAGGAGGTAGTGCCATGCCTACCATAGGTGTTTAGTGTTTTCCCAAGACATGGTGTACCCACCCCTGAGGACAGAAAGGACCCATCTCTGTCTGTGGTAATAGCTTTCTACCTGGCCAGAGAAAGTGACACCCTTTAAGAAAGAGGGGTAATGGGGCGGAGGACGGGGGTAGAGATGCTGCAGGTGTAGTCACAGATTTCTGCTTCCAAAGGGAGGCCTCCAAGCTGGAATTTCCCTTTGATATTTTTCAAAGTATCTTTTCCTATGTGGTTCCTTTGTTTCTGAAGTGTCCTAGGATCCACCCTAATGAAGGAGGTAGACTTAGCTGGGTAGTTCCTATGGTATCTGGGCACTAAATGGAGTAGGATCTGTCTTCAGTCTTTCATGGTCTTTCCTTGGTCTTTGACAGTTTTAAACAGACTGGCCACCTGACGGCCAAACACTAAGTCTTTGTCAAAAGGCGAATCTAGAATTTTTGATTTAATCTCCTCTGATATAGGCTGGTTGCAAGGACAAGCATATCTGCTGATAACCGATCCAGTGGCAGTTGCCCTAGAAGAAGCATTCACATCATTGTAACTGCACTTAATGCTGTGTCTGGCAATATGAGTGGCCTGCAAAAGTAAGCTGTGCATTTGATTCTTACAGCCTGCTGTAGAAGGCTTCAAGATAAATTTGTTTAAGGAGTTAAAAGCAAAGATCAAACACTTGGAGTATTTGAGTCTAGTCTGGTAATTAATTGTCCTACAGGCAAAGGCAGCAGATATGTAAACTTTCTTCCCCCATCTATCCATAGCCCTACTACTTTTGCCAGTTGGTAGAGCATTAGCACAGGACAGAAGCTTAGAAGACATATCTAGAGAGAGAGATACCATAGAAAGGTCTGCAACTGGGATCTTATATAGTATTCAAAGTCATTAGGGGCCTTATAAAACAAGTCTGGACTCTTAGGAGCTGGTGGTTGAGAATCAGGTGGAGAAGAGATGGACTGAAAGGTGTCCTGGAAAGCCTGAAGGATATGGGGGACTGGAGAATGGGCAGAGGTACCCATCTCCATGAAGGTGCAATACCTCTTCTGAACATCAGAGATCTGCATGGATTTCAAATTGTTTCATGTTCTGTACATTATCATCAAAAGAAGCTTCCTCAGTAGGAGAATCGGGTGAGAGGAAGTCCCCTTTGGCAGAAGAGATTTGTCCTGGAGAATGCAAGTGAGAGGAATAATCCAGGGAATGGTCAGAGTAATTGTCCTGCTCTTCATTAGAAGAAAAGGAAAGTAGGATATGTTTAAGAGGAGTAGCCTATGGCTGCAGTAACCCAAAGAATGGAGGTTTCAAAGACATAATAGCTTTGAACAACCCTTGTGAAAAGCACATCCACTCCTCCTCTCTAGCTGTTGAGGGAAAGGCCACAGGCTTAGTGTTCTGTTTTTTTTCTTCTTAGCTATGATGTTCACCTTGAAGATATGCAGTGGTTTGGAACCATGTCTAACCACTATTAGACATCCTGGGATTTCTTCCCTAACTAAAATTTGAGGGACATTGTGTGGTCATTCAGAAATGCTGAGATGAGGTTCCTCAGACACACTGGCAGTCTGCAAGACCTCAGGAGCCATACCAGCCTCTGACAGGGTCTTGGTGGTGGACAACTGAGAGATACCCTGACTTATCATGGGTTCTCCAACCTCGGAGTCAGAAACATTGGACTGTGAATCCATTTGAGGCATCTTCATTTTTGTTTCTTTGGCAGCACAGGGATGTTCCTAGCATGCAGAGTGAGCCATCCTGGACTGGGCCAAGCATTTAAGACACTCTGTCTCAAGAAAGGTGTCGAGAGTAGAGAGCCTAGACCCAAGAGTTTTTGGAACAAATGATTGACAGAGCAAGATTTGCGATTGTGTTCAGGGACTAGGCAAAAAAGGCACTTGGTATGCAAGTCCTCATATGGAATCTGCCTACTGCACTCGCACTCAACCCTCCTAGCTGACATCTACAACTTTAACAAAAAGGGAAGGTTCCCCAGTGGGCCAAATATCTAGATAAATGAACAAAGCAAAGGTATCAACAACCCAACAGCGAACAATCCGACAGATGCATGACCTGTGTTCAAGCTGGTGGTGAGATAGTCTAAGGATCCATGTTTATTTGTCCATCTTTATACCCCAATGCATATGAGCTGAGATCATGCGGATGTACGACCTAGAGAAAGTACATCTTTGGTACTCTGGCTGGATGTTAGAGGTGATAACCATATGTCAGGAACACTGCAACAGTGATTTCAGTCTGGATATCATCCATACCTGGTAGCTGTGGGGTATCCACAGTGAGGAGGAGACTGCCCCTGGTTTCAGAGCATAGATCTATGATGTTCCTGCCTGGGGCATTCATTGACTGACCTAATGAATGTCAGCTGAAAGTTTTATTTAGACCAGATGAACCTCAGGTGAAAGTGTTTTTTTACAATATACATCTACATTGGTAGCTGATGGTATGTTGTCATTTTTTGTTTACTAAAAATAAAAATAAAAAACTTTTAATTAATAATGAGGTTCTATAGGCTGCTGGCCTGGTAACATCATGGGTCCATCAGGAATATTAAAATAAGGGACTAACATCTAAGCTTTGGGAATGGTTCCTTGTTTTCCATCCCCCAGAGTTTCCTCCAATTAGGGCCCATGGACCCTGCCACCACTGTCTGTAACTGCCTTTAAATAGCTTACCTGTTGAATGTAATGCATTAGAACAAGAACACTCATCCATCTACCTACTTAACTGAATAAACTACTTAAAACTTTAACAAGGTGTCTTTATTCCTCCCACGGGAAGGGCATCAGATACAGAGTTTCTCCTAAATTTGCTAGCTAAACTGATTTTATTTGGATTAAACTTAAGGACTAGGCTTAGGGAGCTGTACAAGTTCTGGCATGACCAGACAGCTAGAGTGCCACTATTTTAGCCAAGATACAGTTATTCTAGGTATAACAGACTTAAATGCATCTGGCTGAGACTGAGGATGGTGAATGTTTGGGGAAGCAGTGATTTTAAGTGTTTTCTCAGCTGTGCAGTATGGTGCCTACTCGGTGTTTGGCAGGTGCTAGTACTAGAACAAAAAAACGTCACGGAGAAACCATAATGAAGTTTATTCGATACAAACCACACAAACTTTTACACAATTTTGTGCTTTATCATGTGTTTAAAAGCCAATCCACACAGATGTAACACTTTATATATATACAGGTAATGAATGACATGCTTATAACATCCAATCAAAAGTCACCACCAATTTTAAAATAAGTAATTAGAATCATAGAAAAAGCTGAAAGTGATAAATTAAAGTATAAAACAGGCTGAATATTAACTCATCTTTTTAGTAAGATTAACTTCAATAAGGTCTTCAAGCTATATGTACCATTTAAGCATGGTGGGCAGTCAGCACAAAACATGGCGTTCCAGACATATTTTCTCTTAACTGTAATGGTTATTGAATCACCTCTCCTCGTGCTTACTTTAACTACATATAATACATTAAATTTAAAATTGTGATCTTTTCCTATTGGAGAAATGTGGATATTCAAGGTATTTGTTTTACCTGTCTGCTTTATATCAGAGCAGTGTTCTCCAATCCACTCCTTCAGTTTCCTTTTATGTTTGCCAATATAGAAAACTGTACATTCTGTACACCCTGCTGAATTAACAAAGAAGTCATGTTCTTACCAAAATGTTCCATCTGTGTTGTCTAACTTCATTCGTCATTAACTTGTGGGTCACAGTTCTGACCCTCAGAACAGACCAGCCGCTTCACTAGCTCCTCCAATTTTCCACCCCTTCAGATTACCTCAGAGTGATTCTGCAATAACAGCTATTCCTGTATAACAAATAGGCCAACATAGCTAGCACAGGATAAAAAATAGAAAATCGGGAACTCAGTAAAGAACTGTGGTTCCTATGAACATATCCATCAGATCTCTCGAAGTCTTGAATTGGAGGAAGGGGGAGGGAAGGTTAATGAAGAATGATGATAGACAACACAGATGGAACATTATGGTAAGAACATAATGTCTTTATCTGATATTGTCATCTTCATTCATTCATTAATCTGTGGGACAGAATACCCAGCTACAATAACCCAGGGAAGCCCTCATGAAGGACATTCCGGAGTACAGCAGAGCTGAAGGCACTTCGGCTCCTGGAGATAATGTTCAGCTTATAATGTGCAATAAAGGTATGAGGGTTTGACCAAATAGCTGCTGCACAAATGTCCTCAATACATACCTTGGACCTAAAGGCTTGGGAAGTTGCCATAGACCTTGTGGAATGAGCCTTAATCTGACCAGGCACTGGAATGTTCTTGGAGGAATAAATAAAAGGAAATACAGTCTTTCAACCATCTAGCTAAGGCAGTCTTAGTAATAGGTTTAGCTTTTTTAACATCTGAGAAAGAAACAAATAATTGATCAGACTTTATAAGACTTTGTTCTATCTAAATAGAAATGCAGTTTTCTATGTACAGCAAGTAAATGACTGACTCAAAGTAGTCGACCAGGTTGAGCAGGCATGATCTACTCTTCACAAAACCAAACTGTGTGAGATCCAGAGTTTGGAGATTCCCTATATCCTTGTTTATTAGGTCCATGATGATGCATTCCATAGCTTTGCATATCAGACTCATCAGGCTAATGGGACAATAATTCCCAGGGTCTGTAGTCACTCCTCCTTTGTGGAGAGGGATGACTATAGCAGTGCATCATTCGGTAGGGACAAAGACAGAGGTGAGACTGTGCCTGAACATGGCACACAGGTGAGGTGCCAGTTCACTCTGTACTCCATGAAGAACACAGCCAGGGATATAGACAGGTCCCATAGAAGCTGTAATCTTGGCCTTGGACAGTGCTGTTTTAACCCACGCAGCAGTAATCTACTGCTATTGTGATTGGTCCTTTGGTGGGGGAGAGAGGGGTAAAGTTGGCACTGAATCTGTCAGCCAGTATATTGGCAATATCTGTTGGCTTAGTATAGGAGGTACCATTGTGCAGTAGCTCAGAGTAAATCTGGGTATTGCTGTGGAAATTCTTTACATAACTATAGAAGGCCTTGTGGTTGTCTTTACTACCTGCTGCAATTCTGTTTTCATAGCTAGCTTTATAGGATTTGATGAGGGATCTCAACTTTTTGTTGAGGCTGATAAGGGAGTTTTTCCAGTCTTGGGAGTTCACCTTATTTTGTATCAGTTTCCTTCTTCTTCTTGTAGAGTTTGTTTATGGCAGGGGATTACCAGATTGACTTCCTTTTTTGGAGGAGAACGTCTTGGTTCTATTGGGTATGGTGAGATCCATGCATTTGTGTACATGTTCATACAGTGCACTGGTGTATGATTTGGAGGTTATGCAACTATTCTCCAATTGCATGGCTGCCGTGAAGTTAGCCAGCTCTGTTTTTAGGAGCCTAAACTTAGCTTTGGAGAAGTTTTTCATGGTGGTTACCTTTGTGGGGGGGGGGGGTGGATTTCCAAGGTGATTTGTTTGTGGTCAGATCTAACCAGGGAGAAGTTGACTATTGGTGTAGAGCAACAGTTGCCCATGTTAGTAATGACCAGGTCAAGGATGTTGTTACCTCTAGTGGGGGTAAGAACGAGCTGGTCCAGGGCACTGGAATTAATGAATTCCCAGAAATGTTGGGCAAGTGTATTGGCACATGAGCAGCTTTCCCAGTTAATGAAGGGGTAGTTGAAGTCGCCCAGTATGAGAGTGTTAGATTGGACCCTAATATTCTGCAGGGTGCTTAGGAACATGGAGTGCGAGTCTTGGGACATGGTTGGGGACCTACAGCAGGCTACAACCTGAATCGCTGTCTTGCCCAATGTTAGCTGCACCTGAAGTATCTCTGATGCATTATGTTGGGCTACCAGTCTGGAGGTGTGTGCATCCTTTATGAATATGGAAATACCACCGCCTTTGGAGCTTCAGTCCAAGTTCTGGGGCCGAAAGGTGTGGAACGAGTTATAGGCTGGTAGTGGAGGGGTGCTTTCTGCTGCCTTGAACCAGGTCTCTTTTACAGCACAAATGTCGATGTTCTCTATTTTAAGAAGTGCTTTGATCGAGTGCATTTTGAGATTTAGACTTCTAGCGTTAAGCAGCATGACCCTCGGATTGCATTTACAGTGGTAATTTGGTCTTTGGAACACCACCTAAAAAAGGCACTATAGGGGTGGCAAGAGCTTTGGCCAGTATCCGGAGGCACAGGGGTGACAGATGCAGGCCAACTCTGGCAAAGCATCGAGGTCTGTCAATCATGTCATCCCAGGCAGACAGATAATGGATCCCCTTAGAATGACAATAGAAACTTAGCCAATTGTTGAAATCAATCATTTTCTGCTTGTACTGTGGTATCATTCTGGCTGATGGTAGGAGGCTGCTCAGGGCTAGGGTCATGCCCACCTGGGCTACATAATCCAAGAGCTCCTCTATGTCTCTTTTCATGTAGTCCAGGGAGGTACGTCTCAGGTCATTCACACCCACATGTACAATAGAGTCATATTTGTACCTGTTGTTGAAGGACCTGAGTGTGTGCGTGTGTTATGTGGCGGATCCTGGCACCTGACAGCCAGCTGACTGTTACTTTCTCCTTATTTAACCTAGTGAGTGGGACATCAGTGTGCCTCACTATCGAGTCACCTAGTACTAGTGCGTTGGGCATGCTGTTTTGCCTTAGGGACTTTGGTTTAGTGGCACACTGTTTAGGAGAGTTATGTGTCTCGTGGTTAGTGTTGTGTTGTGGTGGTTGAGTGCGTTTCTGCCTTGGAGGTCTCTGCTGTTTGGGTAGATTTTTGTGGAGAGCCTCCACGAAGGTGGGTGTGTGGTTTGTGTTTTTATGTGAAGGAATTGCTGGTATGTGTTCTGGAGGGCTATGTGTTCTATGTGGTGTGGTGGAAGTGTTGACCATATCCTCTTGACCAGCTATTCCCATCTTGGCTGGAGAGTGCATGGCTTCCAATTTGGATATACAAGTGCATCTCTCATAAGTCTGAGTGTTGGGAGGTAAGAGGAGAGGGTTGTCAGTGTACATGAGGCAGTTGCTACATTGCCTCAGGATGCCCAAGTTCATCAAGTTAATATGAGAAAGCACAGGGAACTGACCTTTAGACATGCCTGGAGAGGTGGGCATTAATAATAAGTACTGGAGCTGTTTCCTTGTAGAATATTTAGTGCCAGTAGCACTTTTGTGTGCTACAGTAATTGCTACAAGAAGTCTGGTAAAGTGCTAATCTAATAAGCTATGTGCAGGAGAGGAGAGAACTAGCAAATCTAAGGGAAAAACTGAAGAGCCAACTTTTTGGTACCACTCAGAAGCTTACAGTCCTGTATACAGCACATCTGTAGGCTAGATAGGCTACCTAGTGCTTACCACTCCCACTGACAAGCTAGAAGGCTTCCCTACAACAAAGAAAGGCTTGGGGTCTCAGAAGCTTACAAACAGTCTTGGATACAGCAAACCTGTATCTCAACTTGCCCAATTAAAGGAAAGGCAGGAAACAAGTGCAAATGTGGACTTTTAAACCAGAAAGTTGAAAGAGATGGAAAAAAATGACCAGATGGCCAATAAGCTATAATTTCTGGCACAGAAACCACTCATCTTGAAGTAGATAGGCTACCTAATGCTTACTGAGCTGTGGGCAACAGAGTTATCGTGGCCACCATGGAATACAGCAATCTGAGAACTAAACTGGCTGGAGGTTTCAGAATGGCCAAAATTTGTTTGATGTGAAATATTAAATCTGATGCCTTGTCCATTGTCAGATAAGCACTAGAAATTCTTGTGTCCAGCTGTGCTCCTATGAAATCTATCACTTGAACCGGTTCCATCTGGAATTTGTGCAGGTTGATCATTAGTCCAAGAGCTGGAGCCAAGTCAAGGAGATAATTCTTGGCCTGTAACAACAGATGCCTGGTTGGAGCGGTTAATAGCCAGTCATCCACATGAGAAAATCTAGTATCCTTGCAGCCTGAGATGGGCTGCCACCACTGCCAAGCACTTGGTGAACACCCTGGGGGCTGTGGTGAGATCAAATGGGAGTGATCTGAACTGGTAATGACCGGCTCCCAGCCTGAAATGAAGGTACTGTCTGGAGTGTCTTTTTATTTTGAATTGAAGGTATGCATCCTTCAGGTCTATACAGCACATCCAGTCATTCATCCTCAAAATGGGTAGGATGGACTGAACCGTGACCATCCTGAATTTCATGTTCTTTACGTATTTGTTCAGAGAAGTCAGGTCCAGAATTGGTCTCAGGTCTCCCGTCTTTTTGGGTACCAAAAAGAACCTGGAATAAACACCTGATCTGACTTGATTGGGAGGGACCTCCTGGATCACTCTTTTGCAGCAATTTTGTGATTTCTATGGCTGCATCCTCCCTCTGATTGGGTGGAACATCTGGAAGATGATTCTTTGGATTAGATTCTTCATGCCCAGTGGAATGACGTATCCCCCTGGACATGATCCTTAGTACCTACTGGTCATTTGTGATGGCTTCCCAAGCTAAAGAGCGCTGGAAGGGTCTGTCCGAGAAGGGTTACCAAGACCTTTGGTTTTGTGGGCTCCCTCTGCCATGTGGGCAGCATCTAACACTCTGGTTATTTCTCCCTCTGCCTCTGGGGAAAAAGTCTCACAGAGAGCCCTGAAAGGAAGCTTGAGATTTCTTGAACCACATCTTTTTACTGCCACATTGGTTCCTAGAAAAGGACCTTTGTGGAGTACAAATATGGATTCCGATGGCAAACAAGGTCTTCCCATCTTTCTCACTGTGGAAGTGTGTCTCTTACCGTGGGTCCAAACAAAGTTGATCTTTCAAAAGGGTCATTGACGAAAGATGCCTTGTAGGACTCACCAAAGTCACACAGCCTCATCCAGGCATGATGCCTTATGGCAATGCTGGAACCGGCCACCCTTGACGTATCCTCTGCCGCATGGGATATAAGCCTCATGGACATTTTAGCCAATGATTGAAGGGTGGCCAATCTGGAGAAATAGGTCTTCTGTTCCTCGGCAGACATGAACCCCAGGGCTGAGCTAGAGAGTTCCTCGACCAGGTCTCTCTGTAGTCTTGTAAAATGAGATAAAATAGTTTAATGCCCTCAAAGTAAACATGGAAGACACATAAACTCTCTTAGCAAATCTGTCCAAAGCCCATGACTGTGATTCTCTATTAGGGGGATGGACAGAGCAGCATTCTTGGGCTAGCTCCTTTTCGGTGGCTGCAGCAGCAATCATGGAATCTATGGGGATACCCCTGGTCCAGAAGGTCTTGTCCAGGGGAGCACTGAAGATTTTATCCACATGTTTTGGTATGGGCTCTACCATATCTGATTCCTTCCATGCCCTAGGACAGAACAACTCAATGAGAGGGTTAGCAGTGGTGGGACACCCAGGATGTAAATGGGCTGAACCTGAAAGCCTCCGTCAGCACCAAGTCTTCCAAAGAAGAATTATGGGCAGACAAACCATCTCTCTGATGAAGAATAGTCTAAAATGTCTCCAAAGGAGATCTCATCTGGTGGTGATCTTGGGGATCCAACACCTTCCTCGAAGTCAGTATTAGTAGTCACAGATTCCTCAGGGGAATCAATGTGCCTCCTCTTGCACCATCACTTCCAAGGAACCTCTTCGGTGAGATGTTCCGGGGAGGTGTCGGAAAAGCCTTGGGGTTCCACAGACAGAAGTGTATGGAGGCATCTGGAGCTGGCTGTCCATGTGGTAGACTAGAGGCCTCGGGTACGAATCCTGAAGGGGTAGGGATAGGTTCTGAAGAAATGACAGCTAAGGGTCCCTTTGAAAGGGAGCGGGCCCTCTCCACCACTTTGAAAGCTGAAGGGCTCCGAGCTCCTGGAAGCATCCCTCCGGAACTGAAACTACTGGAGCGAACACCTCTCAAAACCGCTAAGCCCACCTTTCTGAAAGGGGAGTCAAAGCAGAGTTATCAAATGCTGAAGCTCCTAGAGGAAGCGATCACTCCAATAACTTTGTAGTGGAAGTCAAACCCCCAGAACTGACATCGAGGCTACGGTTCTGTGACACACTTAGCCCCAAAGCATTCAGAGCCAACAGTGTGGAGGAGATGGTTGGGGGTGAAGATGAGATCATTATCGGCCTATACACCTAGGCACCTGGGACCAACAGAACCAAAGACTCCAAAACTGAGGGCCAGATCGGAGAAGGATCCATGGGGCATAAAGGGAAAAGCCTCACGGATCCAGAAGGGGATGGAGCAGACAAAACCTCCATCTAGATCTGAGCCTGAAGAAATTGCCTCATAACTCTACCCACGTCTTTCTCAAAGAGGCTTTGAGAAGACCTGGAGGATGTGGAAGAGGGAGGCCTGGAAGACTTGCTCGAAGAAGGAGATTTCTGAGCAGGGGTGGTCAGCCCCTAGTCAGAAGTTGAGGCACGATGAGGAGACCTCTCATCAAATCCACTCTGCTCGAGGAAGCAAATGAGACACAGAGCAGAGGAATGGCAGATGGAGCAGAAGAAGAGCCATGTATGGAGTCACCTCTGAGAACCTTGGTGCTGTTTTAGGCAGCTCCAAAGAGGACCTCGTGGGGAAGAGTTTCCTGCTTTTCCAGGCCTCTTTAGACAACTGGGAGGGGGGGTTGAGCCCCTGACATTGAAAGGACAGCACAGTAAAAGGAAGGAAAGAGCAAATCCTTCAAAATAAGTTTACTCCTCCCATCTGCCAGGGCTCTGGGTAGAAAACTTTTACAAATACTGCAGTTGCTGTCCTGATGTGCAGACACCAGCAGTAAACTCACTCCCTGTGGGCATCAGACAGTGGGATCTTGTGCCCACAGGAAGTGTAGTTCTTGAAACCTAACAGTTTCTCCTTCTGTTCGGCCATAGCTAGAGGAGAGATTTTTTTTTTATTTATTTTTTAATAGAAAGAAGAGACAGAGAAAAGGAAAAGAACTCTATGGTGAGAAAATCCCAATTAACAGGAAAAACTGTATCCTGTAAATTTTTTTAAACTACAAAAAAAGAAAAGGGTAGGAAGACTAAGAAGAAAAGGAAAATAACAATCATACTCACAAAGCAACAAAAACGCAACCAAACCCACGGAGGAGCTCAGGAGCACTGGAACCTTGTTGTTATTCCGACAAGTGGCAAACGAGATCTGAGGTAAACTGGAGGGATGGAGAATCAAGGTTAGGAGGGAGGAGCTCGAACTTGGAATCTTTAGCTAGTGAAACAGCCAGTCAGTTCCAAGCGTCAGAACAGAGACCCATAGGTTAATGAAGAATGAAGATGAACATCAGATTATATGTTTGGTGTCACACATATATGTAGTATTCAAGGTTCATAGGTTCATAGGTTCATAGGTTCATACTAGGCTATCTGCCCAAGGGCATTTATAAGCCTAGCCCATAGTTATGTGGCTTTCGCCACCCCTTTAGTTTGAATAAAAACTATGCCTATCATTTTTCTGTGCCTCTGTCAAGCAGTGACACTGAAGTAATCCCTGGGGTATATCTGCGATCTCCCATCCATTGGTCAAGATTCCTCTTGAACAAGGCCAGCGAGGTGCTCTGCCTCACATGTACCGGGATTTTGTTCCACAGCATAGGAGTCTCTGGGTGATGAATCTGTCCCTCCAGCACGTTCTATTTATAACCGTGTCAAGGTTTAAGTCTCCCGCCCTTGTGGTTCTGAGGGATCTAGATTTTTGAGGTGAAGCATATTCATCAAATCTGGGTTTGACATGGCCTTATATGTCAGGCACAGGTCACCTCTGAGCAAGCGGTATGAGACTGAATAAAGCTGGAGTTCTTTCAGTCGGGCAGCATAAGACATATTTTGAGACCCTTTATCCTTTTGGTGAGGAACTTTTGGGGCCTTTCAAGCTGCATCAGGTGTCTGGTCAGATACATTCGAGCAGGGCATTGTACTCAATCATAGGTCTAATGAGTGATGAGTACAGGGGCGATGACCTCCCTTGATCTAGATGTGAATCCCTTCATGATCAGGTGGGCGATATAGAAGGTTTTCCTAACTACTTTAGCAACATGAGTGTCAAGCGAAAGACTACTGTCAACTTGGGTCCCCAGATCCCTGATGACTTTTCTGTGCTCAGTGGATTGTCACCTATATGGTAGCTAGGGGTAACCTTGTTTTTCCCGAAGGGTATGACTATACATTTTTTGGCGTTTAACTTCAGGCCATGGCTCTGGCACCAGTTATCCGTTTCTGTGAGGCCCTTCTGGAGGATATCTGTGTCAGATGTGTTTTCGACTATGGCCCAGTTTGCAGTCATCTGCAAACTTTGTCAGCCATAACCCTCCTGTGTTTGCTTGTACTTCAGAAAAGTAGATGCCGAACAAGAGTGGACCCAGGACTGAGCCCTGTGGGACACCACTTGTGACAGGCTTTGAGTCTGACATGGCTCCAGCAACTCTGACCCTGTGGGTTCTGTCGCTTAGCCAGTTTGCAACCCATCTTGTGATGTATGGGTTTACATTCAAGCTGATGAGTTTTTCGATGATACCTGAGTGGGGTATTGTGTCGAAGGCCTTTGCCAGGTCGAGGTAGGCTGTATGGACTGCCTTTCCCTCATCAATGGCCTTGGTGACTGTCTCGAAAAAGTCAACCAAGTTTAAGAGGCAGGATCTGCCTTTGACAAAGCCAAACTGGGTTGGATCCAAAGTCTGCAAGTTCCCTATGTCTTTATTTATGAGTTCCATTATGATCCTCTCCATGGCTTTGCAGATAAGGCTTGTCAAGCTAATGGGGCGGTAATTTCCAGGGTCTGTGGAGGCACCGCCCTTATGAAGTGGGACCACAGTCGCGACAAAACACCTTTTCATAACAGGATCTATAAATAGTTTTACATTTTAAATATTGTTACAGTATATATACAGCTATACATAGTTTAGTCTTTTTACCCTCATTTTTTATTTGCTTCAAATTGCTAGTATTTTTATATACAAATGTGAGCTCATTAGGTATATTATCATTAAGTGCTTCAAATGACTTCAGAATTGCCCAGTGTCCCCCATAAATGTCATACAATTGTCTAATATGCCTATTATAAATCATGAGGCAAGTCACTTTTCTCTTTTCCAAAATTTTCTTATTATTTTCTTTCACTTTAAGGGAAACAAAAGCTGGTCAACATCTATAAACCCTCTCTTTCATTACTTTTTTCCTTTTCTTTGTTACACTAATTTTACATCATAAACTCTCATACTAAAATTCCTGCACTAACTGATCCATTTGTTTTTGCATTGTTCATCATTAGTTACCCTCCTGGTTTCTCTCAGCATCTTCCAGTATACTATATATGGAAACATATTATTAGCACAGATACTGGCCATAGGCATATCCATGGCTAACCCTAACATCTGCTGAAAAATATCATTGAAGAATTATTTAAAATAGATGATGGATTGAATGTCACTGACAGTCTTGTTTTATTTTACTAAAGCTGCTGACATCCAGCTCTGTGTTAGTGCCTATTCTTAGTGTCTTGTAGAAAACAAAGTCTGGTTAGTGCAGATAAACTCTGCAGATTATTGACCTTGTCAGCAGTATATTGTGCAGAAACTAATAAAGTAACTTATCTATATAACAGACGAAAGGTACAATACTGTCAGTTTGTAACTTTAATGCTTCAAGTTTCTTCTCAATACAACATGAATGATAACCACTCTAACAAATCTCACCAGAAATCAGATTACATCTCACATATATACATTCTTATGACAGCAGTCTTTTGGGAACTCTCAAAGTCATTATTTTGGTACTTGGATGAGTCTTTTCTGTTCTGTGTGTCATGCAGTCTTTCAATTAAACTTTTTAGGGAGTCTTTTCTGTTTGGTAATACTTTTGTGTCAAAGCAGTCTTTCGATGATGTCACACAGATGTTAATAAGCGCCTTTGTGTTCTTGTTTTAAGGTAAACTACGTCAGTTCAGTAAGTTGTTTTTTCCTCAAACTCAGTTTCTTTCTTTGCACCTGCATCTCAAAAATTCCTTATCAGTATTTTTCTCAAGCTGCATCAGACCTTAAAAATTCATGTTACATAAATGCTATTTATTTAATTTTTTCTTGCTTCTCAGCTAAAAACAGTTGAACCATTTTTTTAGCAAACAAAAATGTATGCATCTAACTGACTATGTTATTCTTACATATATTACAGCAACAAAAGTGTATATACATTTAAATAGCAAACAAATGTGCACATGCATTTATAAATTTCTAAATATGTCTATATCTAACAATCATAATTAATATTTCTACATTACATACATAATATGCTGAAACAAAAATATTGAAAGTTCTTGAATGCCCAAAAGTTAAGGCAAAATGTTATCTAAGAAATACAACATTTAAAAGCAAGAAGTGGAGAGCTGCCATAATGAGTATGGCAACTGCATTTGTAGGTTTCAGTTAGATATTTTTGGATGAGTGCTCTAGACTGTGTGATGAAATGCACTTTCTGATTTTTTGGGATAATGAGTTTCAACTTGCTAGGATTCTTTCAATTTCACTGGAGGCAGTTTGAACTCAGTAGCAGTTAGCTAGTGAGACAGTCAATGCTTACCACCAGGAGTACTAAATGAACTTTATGAGCTTCTCAATGATAGCAAATGAGAAAAATATCAGCCGTTTTCCAAAATTAGTGAATTCATGCCCATGAATGTTGTCTGTATGTTTTGCATTCACATAGAGTCTTAAAAGTCAGAGACAAACAGATTATAGGTTTGCAGGTTGTTACTAGGCTAGTGAGCACTAGGGCCCCTAATGAAGCCTAGCCGTGCAACCCAAACCATTTGGGTCACGAGTATCGTGAGTGTCTGTATTGAGGGGGAGCAGACAGAGGGCAAACTTACAATTTCCCATCAAATTGTCACGGTTTCATTTGAATAGGGTCAGAGATGAAATTCTGTTTAACATGGACAGGGAACCTATTCTATAGCGCAGGGATCCTTTGGGACACATATCTACCTCTCTAGTATGTTCTGTTTAAGTCACAAGTAAAGTTTAGATCCCTGGATTGAGAGTTTCAAGTGCTGTTTGTTTTGTGCATGTGCATAGATCCCTCAGGACTTTGTCTCATGATGCCTTGCAAGTTAGGCAAAGATCCCCTCTAAGCAGCCTGTATGAGACTGAATACAGAGACAGAGCCTTTAGACTATCAGTGTAGGAGAGGGCATTCATGCCCTGAATTGTCCTGGTGAGAAACCTTTATGGGCATTCTAACTGCTGCAAGTGTTTTGTTATGTACATGCCAAAGGAGGCATTGTACTCAATGACAGGTCTGATAACGCTCAAGTAGAGTGGTACTATAACTTCCTTGGACCTGGATGACATACCCTTACCTATTTGGGTGATACAGAATGGATTATCTTACTATCTAAGCTACATTTTGGTCAAGGCCAGATTGCTGTCTACATACGTTTCTAGATCCCTTACAACCGGGTTGACACTCTGGGCTGGTTTATCAAGGTAATAATTAATTTGGGTTGGCAGTTTCCCAAAGGGCATTATAATGCATTTTTTGGTATCGAGTTTCTGACCATGGATTTGGCACCAGTCATTTGTCTGTACTGAATCTTCTTGCAAGATACTGGTATCTTGGGGGGAAATCTACAGTAGCTCTCAGTTTACAGCCATCTGTGAGCTTAGTAAGCCAGAGGCCTTGAAATTTTTTTTTGACTTCCAAGAAGTAGATGGCAAATAGGAGCAAGTGCAGCATGGAGTCCTGGCATACTCTGCTGGTGACTGGTCTCTTGGTAAAGGTGATCTCACTGATCCTGACTTCTTGGGTCCTGTCTGTGAGCCAGCTAGCAATTCACTGAGTTACATAGGGATTTATGCCTAGCTCATAGAGCTTGTCAACAATGCCTGAATGGGGTATTGTACTGAATGTCTTGGCCAGGTCAAGATACACAGTATGCACTGTTTAACCCTTGTCCATTGCCTTGAAGACCCTTTCAAAGAAATCCACTAGGTTAAGTAGGCACGGCCTTCTCTTAAAGCTAAAATGGAATGGGCTCAGTCTTTGTATGTTGTCAATGTCCTTGTTTATCATTTCCATGAAAATTTATTCCACAGCTTTGCATATTAGGCTTTTTAGACTGATGGGTCTGTAGTTCCTTGGGTTGGTTGATGGTCCTCCTTTGTGGATGGGAATGACTGCTGCTGTCATCCATTCAACTGGAATGCAGCTTGTTTCAAGGTTGTAATTGAAGAGTGCCTCAAGTGGTCCTGATAGGCCGTGCTTTAGACTGTTCACAAGGCAATTGGGGATGTCATTGAGACCCACAGACACAGTGTTCTTGGTTGTAGTGCGTGCTACCAGTACCTGGTCCCTGCTAACAGCTGGGGGGAGTATGTTGGAGAGGATTTCACCTGCGTGGAATGGCGGCTGTGCTTATAAACCATAGGTCTGATATGCCACCATAATCGGTAGAGGTGGAAGTGGTACCATCCAGTTCAGCACACTGCTGTGTTCTTTTTAAGGTTCTGGACACAGCTGAAGAAGACCTTGTGCTTGTCCTTTGCCTGTGAGACTATTCTAACCTCATACTTGGCCTTGTTCGACTTAATTAAACCTCTTAGTTTCTTATTTAGTTGTGTAAGACAGCACTTGTCTTTAATGGAGTTCCTGATTTTGGCCATGAGTTTTCCTTTTTCATTACATACCCTGTTTAGGTGAGGATTCCACCAGTGGGGTAGATTTACTTATTTATTTATTTGCAATTTGTTAACCAGGAAAGTCTACTGACCCTTTCAGAGCCCATTTTTAGTGGAGGCCCTGGGGAAAAAAAGTTTCTCAGTACAATAGTGAAAGTAGAATTTTTTTTACATAGGTAGTATACAAAACATAGGTAGTATACTAAATCAATATAATTTTATAAACAGGTAGTAGACAACAAATAACTGGCTTACAAAGTGAGATCACAGTTAGAATCCACTGGCAAGACAAACAGCAACCACAGTTACTACATTTTTGAGGTAATTAGAGCATAGAGAAAATTATAGGAAAGCATGGCATAAATGTAGAAAAATAAATCATTAAATTTTAGATATTCTAAGAAGGGTTAGAGCAACTACAGTTCCGGATGGAAGAAAGATATTCATGTAGAGAAGTTTTGAAGCAGTCAGGATTCTGGGTTGTTCTAATGGCTAATGGTACAGCATTCCAATATTTGGCTAAAGAGTAGGAGTACAGAATTTGAATGGGCAGAATATTTGGTTTGTAAACTTGCATAAGACAGCGCAGTGGTGCAGCAGTAGCGTTGTCACCTCACAGCAAGAGGTTCTCCAGTTCGATTCTCAACTGGGGTGCCCTCTGTGCGGAGTCTGCATGTTCTAACTGCATTTGTGTGAGTTTCCTTCAGGTGCTCTGGTTTCCTCCCACATTACAAAGACATGCATCTGGAGCATTTCTCCCTGGGCTCCGCTGTAAATTGGCTTTATTCCAAGTCAGACTTTCCCTGTAAACAAACGTTAAATAAAATAAATAAAAAAAATAATAAAATAAATAAGATGATGATTTTCAGATCTAAGGAGCCTCCCTGGGATGCAGACGGTGAATGTTGAGCTAAAGGCAGGACAATCAGAAGGTTTAAAGATCAGTTTGTGAGCTCTAGTTAGTTGCAAATAGGTGAGGTAGTTAGGTAGTTCCAGACATTTTAGAAAGTGAAGAGCAGAATGGTGATGCGTGAAGTTTTTGGAATCTTTTGGGAATTTGGCAGTTTTATTATAACAGGACAGGACTCAAGCTTGGACTTTAGTGTAGTTTGAAAGTTGGTAAGAAGTGGGGTGCCATACATGAGGGAAGGGAGTAGGTAAATGGTAGCAAAGGTGTGTTTAGTAAAGGGGCTGAGGAGATGGCTGTCTATAGAGGGTTTATTTAGTTATCTTTAGTAAGTACTAAAACTAGCTGGATAATAGCATTTTTTAATTCCGCATGGCTACCCTGTCTGTTCAAGATCTGCTGTCTTACACAGCTTGCCTTAGCTGTAACTACTTTCTTCTTCCATCTATCCATACCCCAATTATCTTTGCCAACTTGTAGGGCATTAACAATGGACAGATGATTAGAGGGCTTAGCTGAAGAGAGAAATACTCCAGAATGGTGTTCCACTGGGTTCTTACATAGTATTTAAGGTAAATTAGGGATCTTGTAAAACCTGTCTGGTTTCTTGGGAGCTGAGAATCAAGTGCAGAGGAAATGGGCTGAAAGACATGCTGGAAAGCCTCAAGAACAAGGGGGACTGGAGAAGGGGCAAGGGTATCCATCCCCAAAAGGGTGCAATACCTCTTTTGAACATAAGAGATTTCCATGGATTTCAAAGTTTTTCATCATGTTCTGTAGAGTCTCACCAAAAGAAGCTTCCTCAATAGGACTGGGTGATAGGAGTCTCCTTCAGCAGAAGAGATTTGCCCTGGAGAATGCAACTGATAAGAATAATCCAGGGAATAGTCAGTCATTGTCCTGCTCCTCGTCAGAGGAAAAGGAAAGTAGGGTAGGCTTAAGAGGAGTATTCTATGGTTACAGTGACCCAAAGGATGGAGGTTTCAAAGACATAATAGCTTTGAACAACCCTTGAAAGAAGTCCATCCACTCCTCCTCTTTAGCTGCCAAGGGGGAGGCCACAGGCTTAGTCTTCTGTTTTTTTTTTTCTTTTTAAGAGGCTGCAGTAAATTGTAACCTTTGTGTGTCAGACTGGTCCAGATAGTAACACTAAATTACTGTAAAAGTAGGGGGGGACTGTGGTAATAAAAAGATACTTTTAGCCACTCCTGGGAAAAAGTATATATGTATGTGTATACATATGTGTGTGTGTGTGTGTGTGTGTGTGTGTGTGTGTGTGTGTGTGTGTGTGTGTGTGTGTGTGTGTGTGTGTGTGTGTGTGTGTGTGTGTGTGTGTGTGTGTGTCTGTCTGTCTGTGTATTTGTATGCAAAAGTCTTAGCAAGATACAATTACTGTGGGTAAAACAGCACTGCAAAGCACAGGGCTTAGGCTGCAGTGGGTGAATAGTGAGTGACATTAATCATGTTTTTCACTTGGGCACTATGCAGCCTATTTACTTACTGCTGGTCAGAATCCAGGCAGCAATATTCATCTGTTATACACTCTTATGGAATTACGGTAATTTAAAATGCACATCTGCATGCCTATACGTTACATATGTGTGTGTATACATATATATATATATATATATATATATATATATACACACGATATATATATATATATATATATATATATATATATATATATATATATATATATACACATATATATATATATATATATATATATATATATCTATATATCTATATATCTATGAATATAATATATGGGTCTACTTCATATGATCGAAAGACCATTTGACCTAAACCCATTTAATCGAAAACCAGTATTCAAGGCAAATAACAGGGATTTGTCCCCCTCCCCGATGTCTTGTGACCCGGGAGTTGGTATATATAGTTAGGGGGTGGGCACCCCCTACCTATTCTCATTTAAAATCTGTACTTTTTGTTTTATTTTCTTCTTTTAAAGGAAACTGGGTAGGGGGCTTCGCCCCCACACCCCCCAATGTACGGGACTGTGCCCCCACCCCCCCAACTATATATACCAACTCCAGGGTTGCACGACATTGGGGAGGAGGACAAATCCTAGTTTTATGCCTTGAATACTGGTTTTCGATCAAATGGGTTTAGGTCAAATGGTCTTTCGATCATATGACATAGACCCATATATATATATATATATATATATATATATATATATATATATATATATATAAAAACCCTACCAAAGCCTGAATATCTTTCTTAGGTACCACCTGATAAGCTAGGCACATCTTTCCCTTATGTGTCTGTAATTCTCACTGTAGAGTACCAAGGGTTTTAACTTGGTTGAATATCATAAATATCATACATCTACGTATTTAGCCAAGTGCTTTCCAAATCTTTTTAACACACCTTCAAGAAGAAACAACATAGTTTTGCAGTATCCACAAAAACATCCATGATATTCCCAATGTAGTCTAATTAACCTGACATTATACTTGCAGTGGGCAACTGTACTGAAATTGTGAATTTTAACTGTTGGCATTTTTAACAGTATATAGTAAGTAATTTGTAACTTTGGCATGTTATATTGGTCTAGTTTGGTGGCAGAGTTACTGAATAAAAAAAAAAAAGGTGTTGTAGGCTTGCAACTAGATATGGACTAGGAAGAATCATTTGCATCAGACCCTTACTACAGGCTGGCAGTGCATTTTTTTCAGAGCCAGATCAAGATCAAATGGGGCTCTAGGCTGGGTAATAAACTGAGGCCCTCCAGAGCAGCCCCTCCTGTGGCAACCCCCCCCTTCAAGCAGCACCCTCCTCAGCCATTGCAGTGTTCCATTACTTGGCTATTTATCTCCAGTTTCCATAAACACTGTTCAAACCTGTTAGTGTGCATACTGCTTTCTTATTTACTTCTACAATGATTACAGATGTTGAAATAAAATCACATAAACACTAACAGCCATTTGTTAAACAAACAATACAGTCTCAAAATGAAAACAGACTTTGCATGAGCAGTAAACTTGTCTGCCTGGGATATGTTCAAACCATAAGCTCCTTGCAAACATTTTTAGGGTCATGCATACATATATTTGTTCTTTGATTCACCTTCCTGATTGCATTAAATTATATTCCAGCACCACTTGTTAGAATGTGTTTTAAATTTGTAGTAATGAACATTCCTTCGGTTAGTAATGAAACAAAATGTATGAACCAATAATGACAAATCTACCTACACCCATTTCAGAAAATTTCAACCATAAAAGGCCGCTCAGACATCTGTCATTACAATCTACCAATATCAGTTAATAGGCACAACAATATCAGTTAATAGGCACAATCTCTGCTGAAATAAAAGTCATCCGAATAATTTCACATTAGAGAGATCTGTAACTAATGAAGAGGTTGCAACTGGCAAACAACTTTACATTTCAGTGTTTCATCTACAAATTCAGTACCTACTGCCTTGAAGAATTAACTACCTATGTAACATTAAAAAATGATAACCTGGTAATATTGCAATACAGAATGACTAACAGACAAATGCATAGTTAATAGGCATCTCATACAAAGGAGGACACACTCAGGAATGCAGAACCCCTATCTTCGTTAAAATGCACCAAATAATCAGCAATCAAAAGGGCACTGCAATAGCAGCACTCCTTCTACATGGTGTGGGAGTAGAATCCACAACCTTCTGCACCAAAGTCAATTATGCTACTAACACTGCTTTTAAATTCTACAGCACAAACAGTGATTGCCATTGCTAAACAAAACAGTTGCACATTGAAAAAAGACTCAGCATGAGTAACATTAAAGTTTTCTTCCCTTGAAACTCACAATTCCATGAAAATGCACTGAAACTCAAAATTCCCCGAAAATGTAGTGAAACTCAAATTCACAATTCCACCAGCATTCTGGTAGTTGATATACAGGATTCCGTCTCTTGTCTCCATTGAAACTCTCAATTGCTTCAGCAGTCTGACAGCTGGTGAAGAGGATTCAGGCTTGTGTCTCATATAACCAAATTACAGGGTGAAGCCTGAGAAAGTTAATTGACTATCCTGCCCCCCCCCCCAAGCTAGAGCATTACATGCCATATCTCCAATACCTTTCAACCTCTTAGCACAAGACATCTGAACAAAGCCTAAAATAATGGGGGTCAAAGGTTCCAAAATAGGGATAGATTTTAAATATTGGTCTTGTAGACTTAGAAAGTTGCTAGAATAAAAGGATTTGTCTTAGCATGCAATTTCGGAAGGAAATGAAGTCTGAAACTCAAATGTATGACATTTAATTATTTAAATCTACTGTGATTTGCCAGAAAACCACAATTTTTATGAGGAACTGGCCAAAAGCATGAGGCAAAAATTTGGTCAGTTGAGAGATATACCAT
>NC_056737.1:1599655303-1599732803 GCF_019279795.1 Protopterus annectens | reverse complement strand
TCAAAATAGCTCTGCTGGAGGGAATGGAGACACTGCCACCGCAGTGTAAGAATTTTTTAAAATATATTATTAAAATAAATGTTTAAGCCTCCTGGCCGAAGTGGGCCCCTTTTCCCAGCCATGGGGCCCTAGGCGACTGCCTATGTCGCCTACTACTGGATCCAAATCTGAATTTTTCTTTATGATAATTTACTGTTAACTGCATCTAAATATTTGAAAAAACTACAGTTGTACAAGTGAAAGTACCACAGCAGTGATGTTCAAATGATCATTGTTGCAGCAGACTTAGCTATGTGGGTTATATCCTGCTAAGAATATAACTGACAGCCAGCTTTCAAAGCTACGGGGCACCTTCCATGAATCCAAAAGTACAGTTTTGTACCTACCATAAATGTAGATGTTCGAAGATCCACATTGCTGCAGTCCTTACACTTGGGTAGTCCGCTGTCCTCGGTCGGCCCGAATATCAAAGTATTAGGCTGACGTCGGTCAAGGCGCTTAAGACTGACATCAGGACGTCAGGGTACAAATGCGCATGACCGACGTCATATCCTCAGTCTTTTCTTGCCCCAGATGTCAGAAGACCCTAAACAGACAGGTCAAAAACCAAAAGACAGCAAAAAACAACCAACCACCCTTGTACTAACCATATGTACAATATATACAATATTCACAATATGTACAACCCAAACCACACAACCGCCTCTAACTACAGAGGGGAAGGAGGGAGGGTAAATTGGACTGCAGCAATGTGGATCTTCGAACATCTACATTTATGGTAGGTACAAAACTGTACTATGTTCTTCATCTCACATTGCTGCAGTCCTTACACTTGGGTAGAATCCCAAAGCAGAGATAAGGGAGGATGGCAAAACTATTAAACAGTAGGAGCTGCCAAAATGCCCTGTAAAATTGCAGTGGCAAAACCAGCCCTCGATTTAGAGTAAAGTGGAAGGTGATAATGCTTAGAGAAAGTATGCACTGAACTCCAAGTAGCTGCCTCCAAAATATCTTTAGTTGCCACCCCCCTTAAAAAAGCTGTAGAAGTGGCAGTAGCCCTAGTGGAATGAGGGCTAATCCCAGCTGGAATCTCCTTGCCATGATGGGAATAACAGAAAGCAATACAAAACCCAATCCACTTAGAAATAGTTTGTTTTGACACAGGCTTGCCCTGAGAACCCAAAGCAAAAGAAACAAATAACTGCTGAGACTGCCTGAACCCTTTAGTTCTGCTCAAATAATAACGCAACTGCCTGTGTATATCCAAAGTGTGCAAAATCTTTTCCCCTTTATTTTGGGGGTTTGCATAAAAAGTAGGCAAATGAATAGTTTGGTTTAAAGCCACACTAGAAACCACTTTAGGCATAAAGGAAGGATTAGTGCTAAAGATACCCTATCCTTATGGAAAATTAAGAAAGGCTCAACTGCCATAAGGGCCTGTAACTCAGAAACCCTTCTCGCAGAGGTAATGGCCAACAAAAAAGCAGTCTTCCATGATAAATATTTCAACTCAGCAGTAGCTGCAGGCTCAAAAGGTTGTAGAGTGAGTTTCTCCAACACAAAATTGAGATCCCAAGCAGGAGTAGGAGCTCTCCGTGGGGGTCTTATATTCTTTGCCCCTCTAAGGAATTGCTTAAACAAAGGATGAGAAAACAATGGTGGGTCACAGTCATAGTGAGCCGAAATTGCTGCAGCATGAACCGTAATAGAAGAGAAGGACAAACCTTTGTCCAGTAACTCAGTAAGATATTGAAGAGCCACACTTAAATTAGGCTTAGAAACATCAAATTCCTTTGCTGTACTCCAAAATAAAAATCTCTTCCATTTATCTGCGTACACTTTCCTTGTACTAGGCCTTCTGGCCTCCAAAATAACATTCAAAACTTGCTGTGGAAGCTGAGACCCTCCAGGGTTTAAAACAGAATATGCCAGGCTGTCAGGTGAAGAGAGTGAAGTTTGACATTGAGTAAATGACTGTTCTCCTGAGACAGCAGGTGTGGAATCGAAGGCAAAGGCCATGGAGGCTCCCGTACCAGACTTCTCAGTAATGGGTACCAGTGCTGTCGAGGCCAATCTGGAGCTATTAAAATCATCTTTGGCTTGTCCTGTCTGACCTTCAGGAGTACCTTTGGGAGGAGAGGCAGAGGTGGAAAGGCATACACATGAAGATTGTTCCAACTGAATGAAAGAGCATCCACTTTCCAAGCTGTGGGATGAAACCTTTTTGTGCAAAACTTTGGCAGCTGGTAGTTTAGTGGAGAAGCGAACAGATCTATGTCTGGAGTTCCCCATAACACTGTCAATTTCTGAAATACATGAGGATCCAATTTCCACTCGTGGGGATCCATAATTTGCCTGCTCAACACATCTGCTAAGGAGTTCTGTGCTCGGCAGAAACCTTGCCTGAAGATTTAGCTGTAAACTGAGAGCAGTCTCCCACAAAATCATTGCTTGTCTGCATAGAGGATAAGAATGTGTTCCCCCTTGCTTGTTGATGTACCACATGACAGTTGTGTTGTCTGTTAGAATCAACACCTGCCCTGGAAGAAGTAAATCCTTGAAAGCTATTAATGCAAATTGGACTGCTAACATCTCCTTCAAATTGATATGTAGATGTTGAAGTCTGGCAGGCCACGTGTCTTGTACCCACTTTCCATTTAGATGAGCTCCCCAAGCTTTGTCTGAGGCATCTGTCGTTAGAATCTGACTCGCCTCTGGCCGGGTCACAGAGAGTCCCTTGTTTAGGTGACATTCCTGAGCCCACCACAAAAATTCCTTTTGAATGCAAGGTATTATTTGAATGACAGTGTCCATATCTTGGCAGTGCTGTGCCCATACATTTTTGAGATACCATTGTAGCTTCCTCATATGCAGTTTGGCATTGGGAAGCACCAGAATACAAGATGCCATGAACCCCAAGGCTTGAAGGACTGTCCTTGCAGTCAGCCTGGACTGATGAGACAATTGATGGAAGTAAAGAGAAAGATTCTTTTGTTTGTCCGGGGTCAAAAAGGCCATCTGGGATGCTGTATTCAGTCTCACACCCAGAAAGCACATGTCCTGAGAGGGTACTAGACTGGACTTTATTTCGTTCACAGGATACCCCAGGCATCTTAGCACTGCTATCACATATTGCAAATGATGAAGAAGTTCGTCCTTTCCTTGGGCCAGAATCAGGCAATCGTCCAAATAAGGATAGATCTGTATTCCACTTAGCCTGAAGAAAGCTATCACTGGAGCCAGAACCTTCGTGAACACTCTGGGCGCAGTAGATAAGCCAAAGGGCAATGCAGAGAACTGATAATGAGAAGTCCCAGCTCGAAAACGCAGATACTTCCTGCAACTTAGCCTGATAGGAACATGAAGGTAAGCCTCCTTGAGATCCAGAGTCACCATCCAGTGATCTTTGCCCAGCAGAGGTAAAAGCTGTTGTAATGTCAACATTTTGAACTTGGGAATGTCCAGATAAGTGTTGAGGATAGACAAATCCAAAATTGGTCTCCACGTGTTCCCCTTCTTTGGTACTAGGAACAGGCGAGAATAAAATCCTAGGCCCACTTCTGGCAGAGGGACCGGTTGTATGGCCCCTATTTGGAGCAGCAGAGAAATTTGCTTGTGAGCCTCTAGTCTTTGCTGAGGAGGAACGTCCGGCATGCCTTTGAAAGGAGGCAAGGTATGGAAATAAAACCTGTAACCGTGGTGTATGATATCCAATACCCATCTGTCTTGGGTAATCAAACTCCAATTTTCCCTGAAGAGTGCCAACCTTCCTCCCAAAGGTGCTGCCAGGCAAGAAGGATCTGGCAGCTGAAAAGGTAGGTCATTGGGCCTGTTTACGAAAGGACTGGCCCCTGCCCTCACCTGAAGATTGAGCAGGAGAACTCCCTGTTCTAGGTCTGAAGGAGCTCTGAGCTCTGCCCCTGCCACGTCTAGATCTACCCCTAGACTGTGAATCATAAGAAGGGTATGTCCACCCCTTAGCAGGCCAATTCCTACTAAACTTCGGAGGCTGGACTTGCAAAAAATCTTTAACAGTCTGCATAGACTTAGCCTTGTCTTTCATTTTCTTCAAGACTGACTCAACAGGTGAACCAAACAACACATCAGACTGTAAAGGAGCATCCAAAATCCTCGTCTTAACATGTTCAGATAAATTCTGATCCCTCAGCCAGGCGTGCCTGCGAAGAACTGACCCAGTGGCAGCCACCCTAGGCGAGGCCTGTACAGCATCAAAACCACATTGTAAAGAATGCTTACCCACCTGTTCAGAGACATGTACTAAATCTTGTAATTCCTTACACTCAATGCCTTCCGCCAGAGCATCTACCTTAGACTTCAGTTGAGAAAGAAGATAGTTCTGATATTTCAACATGTGAAACTGGCAATTCAAAGCCCTCATAGCTAAGGTGGAAGAAGTATAGACTTTCTTTCCCCATCTATCCAAAGCTCTGGCCTCTTTATCTGGAGGAACCGGATTTTTTACAACAGAGGCCTTGACACCCTTAGGTCCCTGACTAACAGTTTCTGGGTCCGCCCTAGGACTCTTATAAAGATATTTATGAGCCTCAGGCACCCTATAATACCTATCCGGTTTAACAGGAGCAGCAGGCAAAGAATCAGGATTAAGTGAAGCCTCTGCAAACACATCTTCCACAACATCCAGAACAGGAGGTATAGCCAAAGGCCTATGCTGGGGTAAAAGCAAAACTCCTAAGCCTTTTCCTGGAATCAGAGAAGTCCTGACCTTCCCACTTAAAATGTTCCCTCATGGAATGAAGAGTCTCTGAAAAAGAAAAATCCTCTGGAGGAGAAGCAGAAGGGGTCAAATCATCTGCATCAGAATCAGAATAAGGAGAATACTCCTGCAAGTCTTCAGCCGAAGACTCCGAAACATCTGAAGGCTGCTCAAAACTCCCCAACTCTGGTTCCACCCTAGGCCTCTTATCTGGAGGGGGCAAAGAACCTCTAATCAAAGTAATTAAATCTTCTGCCATTTTAAGCATGTGCTTCTTGGGCACAGATCCTGACGAACTAGGAGTGACACCAACAGAAGCTAAACCTGGCCTGCCTCTGGGAGAAGCCTTAGAAACAGAAGGAGAGGGCCTAACCACCCTAGGAAGGGAGGGAGTACAGGAACCTGAGAAGCCCCTTCAGCCTGACCTGCCTCCTGAGAGGCCACATCCTGCAATAACAAAGTTTCCCCCTGGGACTCCAGAGAAGCCTCCATCGGAACCACCGGTTCCACTGACGCCTCTAAAGAACCGGCGTCCGGTACGGACGACTCTTCTTGCCTGGGTTTAGCTGCCTTGTCTTTGCGCTTCTTCGAAGCAGCGGGCGTCCGGGCGTCCGACGGCATCTTATAATTGCACCACTTCCCAAAGACCAACCTGGCACAATCTAACCTTCGCTAATAGTGCGCTTATTGAACCTAGCACAAAAGCGACACCCAACAACGTCGTGCTCAGGCCCCAAACAAGGAATACACAAAGTATGATAATCTCTATGCGGTATCTGTTTCCCACAAGAAATACAGTTATTCACTTTTTCTGACATCCGGTAAACCACTGAGGCAAGAAAAAACTAAAATATTCCCCAACGGGGTACTTAGCCAACTTTGACTCGGTCTGAAACTCCGAATTCGAAAAATTTCAGAACGCCAAACGGCACTTGCAACGCTGCTTCTGCATCGGACCATGTGGCAAAAAAGACTGAGGATATGACGTCGGTCATGCGCATTTGTACCCTGACGTCCTGATGTCAGTCTTAAGCGCCTTGACCAACGTCAGCCTAATACTTTGATATTCGGGCCGACCGAGGACAGTGGACTACCCAAGTGTAAGGACTGCAGCAATGTGAGATGAAGAACATCTATAAGTTAGCTAAAAAATAAAAAAAAAGCAGGTTTGGGTGCCAAGCCCTTCAGAGCTTTCATACCAACAGAGAGATGGAGGCTAAAGCTCTGACAAGGACAATGCTAGAAAAACAAAAATAAAGGTCCTTACCCTGGCAAAAAAACACATACTAAAATAATAGGGACAGACGGATGGAGTGGCTACCGCAGTGATCATTCAAACATCTATTGTTATAACAAATTCACTCACACTACTGTACAACATTCATCATATGGATAACCGTGGCGGTCACCTTAGCTATATGGGTAAATTACCATAGTTCACAATGACTTTGAGGAGGAATGATAGGGGTCCTGGAGTCCCTGGAGTTTGGTCCTAGAAAAGCCTGTCTTAGAACTAGAAAAGGAATCCAGTTTATAGTGCTTTGTAAAATTATGAAAGGATGACTAAGTTGCCACTCCTAGAATACTTCTAGAATCTAACCATTCCAAAAATCTACAGATGAAGCCAAGGCACAGGTAGAATGAGTCTTGACCCTGGCTGGAATTGTCTTTTTGTGGTGGGCATAAAAAAGGTAATAGCAAGACACAGCCACTTGAACATAATCTGTTTTGACACAGCGTGTCCTTTTTTCTTACCTTCTCAAGAAATGAAAGTACACTTGTGTAAAATCTTACTACGAAGTAGATGTTCTTCTCTCCATTGTTGCAGTATTCTTAATATAAGGGATCTCCTGCCAAGGGTAGCCCAATGTCCATTCAGTATACCATAGCCTTTAGAGTCTACCGGCACCATACTTCACAAGTATGTTCCCCACATATGGCGTAAGGATAAAAGTGATGTACAGATGCACACACTTCAGAACTTAAAAGCCCCAGGAGGAACAGAATGTCCCTAGGGACCCAGAGTAACATGTGCATCCAGAAAGAGAAAGTAAAGATAGAAGAAACTCTCTTCCAAGAGAGCAAGGAGAACAGGCTACAGCCAAGGGGGTATGAGCAAGGGAGCAAATACTGCAACAGTGAAGAGAAGGACATCTACTGTTAAGGTAAGATTTTACACAATTGTGCTATGTCCTTCCATATCACTGCTGCAGTATTCATAATCTAAGGGAGATTACAAAAGCTCAAGAGAAAACCTGGGAGGAGAATGGCACTGAAGAACCCATGTAGCAGAGCCCTTTGACAAGCAAGCTCTAGCCCTGGAAATAACATCTGGCTTATAATGCTTAGTGAAAGTATGGATAGAAGACCAAGTAGCAGCCTCAAAGATGGAATTGGCATCCAGCCCCTTGAAAAAAAAGCACCAGAGGAAGAAGTAGCTCTGGTAGAGTGAGCCTTTACTGCAGAGGCAACACATTTGCCATGAAAGGAATAACAAAAATATGGCTTTAGAAATCCATCTGGTCTGCTTAGAAACAGCTAAACCCAGAGACCAGGGGAAGAAACAAGAAGCTGCTCAGATTTGCAAATAACTAACTTTATCCAAAGAATATCTGAGTCCAAGGTGTGAACACCCTTCTCACTGGTAAACTGCAGAGAAGGTAAAATGGAAGGCAAATGAATAGATTGATTAAGGGATAACTCCGTGACTAACTTTGGCAAAAAAGACGGATTAGTATGAAGAGGCACCCTGTCCCTGTGAAAAAGTAAGAAAGGAGGAAGCTGAAACAACAGGCTCAAAAGGAGCCTAAGTCAATTTTTCAACAACAAAACTGACCTCCCAGGAAGGTGGAATAGGCTTCCTGGAAGGCCTAATATGAAGGATACCTTTAAGTAACTGTTTTATCTCAAATCTGGAGACCAGAGGAGGATTAAAGGGCAGACAGCAGAAACTGCTGATAGGTGAGCTTTAACTGAATAATATGCCAATGCAATCATGAAGCATATCTCACAAATAAGAGAGGACTAGAGGAACTTCTGCAGACAGAGGATCCTGATGACGAGAGCGGCACAGGACAGAAAATCTCTTCCATTTGGACAAATATGACTTCCCGGTTGTGGGCTTCCTGGCCTCCTGCAGGACCTGAAGCACATCCTCAGAAAAGAGGTGCCTAAAAGGGATCAGAACTCTATTACCCACAGTGTCAGTTGATGAGCGGACAAATGAGGATGGATAAGAGACCCCTTGTCTTGTGTGAGAAGTCCACACAGTGAGGTAACTTGTGGTGATTGTCCCTGGCCAAGTGAGAAAAAAGGATGGACCAATGTTGCCTTGGCCAAAAAGAAGTCACTAACAAAATTTTGAGAGACTCCTGCCTGATCTTGTGCAAGACTCTTGGAAGCAGAGGAAGGGGTGGAAGGTGTACAGAAACACCCCCCTTCCAAGGAAAATACAGGGCATTCACTTTCCAAGCCACAGGATTTGGAACTCTGGAAATAGAATACAGAAAGCTGTCTGTTCAGAGGGGAGGCAAGGAGATCTACCTGAGAAATACCCCACCAATGGACAATGCCCAGGAACACATTTCAATGAAACATCCATTCATAAACTTGTGTGCTGGACCTGCTCAAACAGTTTGCCACTAGATTGTGCTCTGAGGGAATATAAACAGCCTGAAGAGTCACTTGATACTTGCCAGCTAGATCCCAAACCTGAAAAGTTAACCTACAAAGAAGGTAGGACCTTGTACCTCCTTGCTTGTTGACAATCACTGTGATATTGTCTGTGAAAACTTTGAGGGGCCCAGGATGAAAGAGGGTATGAAAAGCCTGAAGAGCTAGAAATAGAGGCCTCACCTCCTTGATATTGATGTGGTCTGACTTTTAATGAAGAGGCCAGAGACCCTGAACCTTGAGAAAGCTGGAGGAAGCTCCCCACCTTCTGAATGAGGCATCTGTAAAGAGCTATTGAGTCAGGACTGCAGACTGGAAAGGAATCCCCAGGTTGAGAGAAAGTTGATGAATCCACCACTGAAGCTTAAGCCTAAGGCAGGGAAGAAAGGGAACAAAGAAGTCTAGAGAGTGATTATGTTGAAGCAACACTAACTTGAGGTATCACTGAAGCTTTCTCATATAGAGACTGGCCAGAGGCAGCATGAGCATAGTGATAACCATAAACCACAGGATCCAGACAAAGTCCCAGACCAAGACTGAATCCAGAGAAAGAAGAGACTAGAAAAAAAGGCAATCAGAAACAGGGGTCTTGGGGGCAGGCAGAGATGCTACCACGGGGAAGTTCTGCATCCTGCAACCTAGGAAAAACAGGCTTCTGCTTCCTTACATATTGTATTTGGAATACTGTTCTTTTTTGGCTTTCACTTTTGATTTTTGAAAGTTTATGGTGAACCCCAGAGTCTGCAGCAGCAAAACAGTAAACTGGAGATCCTGAGGCAGAGCCTCAGAGATGAGGGCTGAATGAGCAGATCATCTAGATAAGGGAAGATCTGAACCCCTCTCACTCAGCAAAAAGCAATGCAATGGACAGAGATAACTTATAAATGCCTGGCCCTCAATGTCCTATTTGGACACAGGGCATCATTATTCTTTCGGAAAAACTTTGCTAGGCTTAGAAAGCACCCCCCCCCCCCAGGTCGTTAGCCTAGTAACAATCTGTGAATCTATGACTATGACAGAAGTGAGGCATTTGGTGAATACCTTTGGGGCAATAGAAAGGCCAAAGGGAAAAACAGAGAAACCAAAATTTTCCTGAAAAGGGGATCAATGGGGAAATGAGGAAGAAGAATAGGAAATAAAGTTTGAAGAGACAACATCTGAAAGGAGGGGACCTTGAGAAAGGTTGTGAGCTCAAAAGGGTCCAGAATTAGTCTCAAGATGCCCTCCTTCCTGGGAGCCCGAAACATTCTGGAATAAAAAACCCTCCCCTTCTGGGCAGGGGGCACAGCCTGAATGGTGTCCTGGGTCAAATGATAATGAAGCACCTCTGTAAAGAGAGGAAGATGTTTTTGAAGGGTCTACTATAGAATGACGAAAATGCAAAATGTGGAGCGCTCACATGAGCAAAAAAATCAGGAATTTTATATTGATTTTTTGGGATCACAGTACAGTGAAGATCACAATATTTGCCCTTTCCTCACTGCAGTGTGATCTCGGAGAAGGAATATATATTTAGCGGGTGGTGTGGGGGTGATTTCGAGTTCATGATTATTCGCTCATGTGAGCGTTCGATAGGTTGATTTTTCATTGTTCTGACATAGACCTGTTTTTGAAAAGGTTGAGGGAGGAAGATAATTTCCAAACCATGAAACACCCCTGGCAGATAACGGACAGGACCTAAGAATCTGTTGTGATTCTTAACCAATTGGGAAAAGACATGGAAAGATGAAGGGACAAGTGAACTTAGCCGAGGGAAATGGGAAGCAAATTGTCAAATGTAATCTAGCTTGTCCTGATAAGGAAGTTTCTGAGAAATAGGAGTCTAGGTAGATTTTTGAGGTACGTCTAAAACCCTTTTTACCATTGTGTGGAGGGTGAGACTGTCTGTGAACAAAAGCAGATTTGGAAGTGTAATTCCTCTGAAACGTCAGAACAGGAAAAACAAAAATATGTTTAAACTCCTGCAAGGCTTTACCCTTATCCTGGAGAGATTTAGCAAGTTCAGCAGCAGTACCAAAAGATGTTTATTATCCAAAGGAGCAACTTATAATCTGGCCTTAATGTCATCAGGTAAGGTCTGAAGATGAAGCCAAGAGTAATGCCTCATAACAAAACCAAATGCAGTAGCCCTGGAAGAAGCATCAGCTGTATCATAACTGCACCTAACAGAGTGGCAGGCAACCTGAGAGGTACAACCCAACAAGGAAGGGGAAGAAGCCTTCCCCTCAGAATCAGGAAGGTCAGAAACCACCTGAGAAACTTGATAAAGGAGTGCTAAAACATACTTAGTCATAAGAGTCCAGTAATTAATACCCCAAAAAAACAGAGTGGCAGCAGTATAGACATTTTTGCCCAGCCTTTCCATGGCCCTACCATCCTTATCTGAAGGAAGCAACTTGATAGAGGGCAACAGCTTGGAAAGTTTGTCAGAGGAGACAGACACTACAGAAGGATTAGCAGAAGGGCAGGTATACAGAAATTTACAAATCACCAGACATCTTGTAAAATCTGTCAGGTTTCTTAGGGCCTGGGGGCTGTGAATCAGGTGCTACAGAAGATGCTGAAAAGGTATCGAGGGAGGCAGCAAGAACTGGAGGAACAGCAGAAGGCTTGGGAGACTCCATATGGAGGAGCTCATAATATCTCTTCTGGATATCAGAAACTTGAAAACAATCCAACTTAAAGAATTCCATCATGCAGGAGATAGTGCCACCAAAGGACATCTACCTTAAAGGGGAATCTGGACTAACAGAAACCTCTTCCTCTGAGCCACAGTCGAAGGAGGACGGGATCTGAGAAGAGTAGATTAATGACTGTTTCCCTGAATCATGATTCTCAGAGGAATCCTGCTCTCTAGGTCTCTTAAGGGGAGTGGAAGACCAGGGAGAAGCAGGCACACAGACCCTTACAGGAAGATTTAAAGACATTAAAGCATTAAACAACCTGAGCAAAATCCTGCCATTCTCATTGGGGATCCATATGTCCAGAGGAAATATGCTTCTTTTTCTTCAGGATGTCTGCACAAGAAAACCATGGTAGGGTCGGACCCTTGTTGGCACTCAATAAGCATATTAGGACTCTCCCACCTCTCTAAGATCTGCGGAATTCCCCTCAGTCCCTCAGATACAATCAGACGAAGTTCCCCTCAATGTCTGCAGCAGAAGTTTGGGAAGCCTCTGAGGATGAGCAAGAAGCTGAATCCATGCCAGCCTCTGATGGGGTTGCAGCATAGGAATCTGAGGCAATGACCAGATGACTCTTTGGGCTTTCTCTAGCCTTTAGACAGACATCCAGGAAAGGCTGAACAGTGGCTGTATCAGACCTGAGTTTTTTGGCCTTTTTCTTGGCCACCAGCTGAGCCTTGGGACAGGAAGGCTCTGCCATAGCACCCTGAGCCAACAGCTTAAGACATTGGTATTCAAGTAAACAGACAAAGAGGAGAGGCAACTACATAGGGTCTTGGGGACAAACACTTGCCAGATATATTTCAGACAGAGTTAAAGAATGATGCCTTGTGATTATCCTTAGCTAGGAAGGCTATTTTTGTTTGGTAATTAGCTTTGGATGACTTGACAAGATCTCTGATTTGCTTGTTTAAGCTAGAAAGGGACTTCTTTCTCTGTTCAGCAAGTTCCCTCTTTTTCATGGACATTAGTTTCTTTCTCTTGCTGTATAGCCTGTTTATACTAGGCGTCTACCAGGGTTGCTTGTTTTTTTTTTCGGCAAGACCTGGTTTGAATATGGTCAGGTACAACTGATTCTATATAACTGCTTAAGTGGCTATACAGGGCATTGGTGTACAGCTCTGCATAGCAGTCCATGTTATCTGTGTTCTAGGGGGCTATGAAACTTCTTATACCATCACTTAGTAAGATATAATTTGTCTTTGAAAAATTTTAAGTGGTTTTAAGTTTGATGAAGTATCTGGATTTATAATTATATTGAATATGACTGATTTATGGTCCGATCTTTCCAGGGTGGACATCACATTGGGGGGTGGGCAATACTCCCCCATATTAGTGAGTACTATGTGAATCTTTTGTGGGTGTGCTGACTAGCTGTTCCAGAGCATTTACAATGACAAAGTCCAAGAACTTCTGAGCCAGCATTTCCCAGTCGATGGTAGGATAATTAAAATCACCCATGATTAAGGTGTTGGACTGTATGGCAAGTGACTCCAATAAGTCCAGGTAAGTGGTATGCTTTTCCTGTTTCATGGTGGGGGGACCTATAGCTATCTATGATGTGGTAGGGGACTTTGCTATAGTTAATTGCAGCTGGAGTAGCTCAAGAGAGTCATACTGTTTGATCAGTCTCGAGGTGTACTTATTATTAACGAAGATGGATACACCTCCTCCTTTGGTTCTTTCATGCTCAGTTTGTGGTCTGAATGTATGTAAGGCATTGTAGTCCTGCATGGCTGGGGTACTTTCCACACCTTTGAACCATGTTTCAATGCCTGCAAGATGTCAGCATCTTCCAAAGTGTGAAGTACTTCCAAGGATTCCAGTTTCTTCTTTAGACTCCTAGCATTAAGCAGCAGTACATTGACTTTATCTAGAGAGGATTTTGTTATGTTGAGAGGTTGATTATTTTCACACTGCCTAAAAAAAAGGCACAGTAGGGGTGGCTATTTCCTTTACCAGTATCTGAAAGCCTATAGGAGACTGGTGCAGTCCATCTCTGGAAAAGAAGTATGGCCTGTCATTCATATCTTCCCAGCAAGACAGATATTGGATCCCCGTGGTCTGACACCAGAAGTTAAACCAATTTTTAAAGTCAAATGAACAGTTTCTCTAGGTCACGGTTAGTATAAATGAATCGCCAGCAACAACCAAAATTATTTGTAAACCACATAAAAACAGCTAACGATCCAAACCTCAGCCAAGGAAGTCACTGTTGTTTGCCAAGAAGTACAAAGTTATATGCCAAAAAATGAAAAATTCTTTTATTGTAGGTAAGCACTTTCGTGGTGCTACTCACACCACTTCTTCAGACCTTTTACAACTATGCATCACATTACTCTATACTTTATACTAAAATTGGAACCAGCCCATTAACTTAATTGATTCAATTGAATAAATTAACCTGTTAGTCACCCATGAAAAACTTCTATAAAAACTATACATACGGTACACAAGCTCAAACAGTCATAAACTTCATTCTACTATAAAAACATATAGAAAGGGATGCATATATGAACAACATATATAAAAAGCACTTATAAAGAACTTATTTATTATTACTTGTCAAACAACTGTGACTTCCTTGGCTGAGGTTTGGATCGTTAGCTGTTTTTCTGTGGTTTACAATTTTTAAAGTCAATCTTTTTTTGTATTGTGGCATCATCCTTGGAGAAGGTAGAATGCTGCTTAAGGCTATGCTTATACCTGCTTATGACACATAATCTGAGAGTTCAGTCATGTCTCTCTTCATATAGTTCCAAACCAATACACCCATCCAGGATCAAACAGGCCACCGAAAATAGCTGTAGAAAACAAACCACGATAATTAACTGGTAACCAAAGAAGTTTCAGTAACCTTGAGTCCTTGGATTTTCATGATGATTTTACTAGAATTTGTACTCTGATGATGCCCTAGGACGAAAGGGTGAAAGCGCTTAGTTTCTATGTGAAGATTGTTTGGTTCTTGTATCAGTCCTGTGTTGGAATAAAGACGTTTATTTTGAAAATCCAGGACTCAAGGTTACTGAAACTTCTTTGGTTATCTCTTCATATAGTCCAATGAGGTAAATCTGAAGTCATTCACCCCAACATGGACTATGAAAGATCTATACCAGTACTTGTAGTTACGTGACCCGAGTACTTGATGGACCCTAGCACCTGACAGGCAGCTAACCATAAATGGGCTCCTTATCCAGCCTAATGAGGGGAACATCCATGTTTCTCACAATGGAGTCACCTATGACCATTACATTAGGTTTTGTGGTGTTATGCCTTATGGGCTTATTTCTTGAGACACTGGTGTGTGTTATGTGCTGTTTTTTTTTTTTTTTTTTTTTGCACTGTTATGTGTTTAAATGGTTTCCATTTGGGAGACCTCTGATCTTTTGGCAAGTTACTAGTGGGTTTATGTGTTGTGTCCTTATTTAGTGTGGGAAGTGTGTGTGTGTGTGTGTGTGTGTGTGTGTGTGTGTGTGTGTGTGCATGTGCACTGACAACCTCTTTGGTATTTGATGTGCCCATATGTGACAGTTTTGCCTTCAATTTCATAGCGTAACTACATCTCTCACATAAAGTATTTGCTTGTTTCAGAATAAGTGTCTGTCAGTATACATGAGACAATTGCTACATTCTCTCAGAATGCCCATGTCTATCAGGCTGGCCAGAGAGATGATGGAAAACTGCCCATCCATGATAGCAGGCTCTTACTGTATGTTTTATTAGGAAGGGAATGGGTTAATTTGACAGGACTGGGCTGGTAGCTCTGAGACTACAAGTGGGACCTATGCTTTGTGAAGGCTACAGTTAATCAATAAGGCAATGCTGCTCACTGTGCAACTAAGTCACTTCTATAGCAGCAGGAAAGCTTGGAGGGGTTTCACTAACAGCTGTTTAGGGAAAAGCTGAGCTTCTCGACTTTTGCATCTCTTGGAGGGGTTTCATTAACAGCTGTTTAGGGAAAAGCTGAGCTTCTAGACTTTTGCATCTATACAGGGCACTGCTAACCCCTGCTATAAGAGCAGCACCACACAAATGACAGACTTAAATATGATCAAACAAAAATGAGTTTTAAGCTAACTACCAATCAGGAAATCGCACAATAAGCCTTCCACCAGCAGTCCCCAACTCAGACATTTTAGATCAGCATACTTCTGACACAAGGGTTCAGAAAAAACATCTTCTTAATGTAGAATAGTTGGTTTACAGCCCAAGTGTAACAGGACCACACAAACTACCTACAATTAACAGATACAATATAATACATGCAATCAACAACTTAAAGCAGCAGTAGACAGTGCAGTTTTTCTTTTTGAAATGGCTGAAGTGCAGTCACAGATAAAATACTTAGAGCCCTTTTGTGTGCTTCCCAGCTCAGATAAATCAGGTAAACACCTACTGCCACTAAATGAATAATCCCAGTCCTTCTAATGTAAAAGCACAGTAAAGGAGTATCTGGAGTGAAATGCTACTGCAAACAAACTTAAAAGATACAAAATGCTACCACAAACAAACTCAAAGATATGGACGTAGTGTACCTTACACAGCTTATTAAAGTGTGATTATTCAATTAAAAGTACCTCGCTTTGTATAAACGAGACAAGAGCCACCTAACTGTAGAGAATTTATAAGGCACTAAAAAACAAGATATGCTGATTAATAAGCCTTCCCGACAATAAAACTACATGGAGAAATCTAAAGTGTTTCCCAGCCTAAACAGACGAGTCTACCTCCTAGTGTACTAGATGGAAAATTCATTGAATTCTTGATGCAAAAACAAGTGCTTGCTAGAGTGCAAAAATACTTTATCTAACAGCTAGCTATATAATGAATTCAGATTAAGTTAATCAGTAGAACAGACAATGAGCCTCGGGCCTCTACTGAAAATGGACATGTATCCAGTTAGACTAGCCCGGTTAACAAATGTAAAATAAATGAGAAGCAAAATGCACTTTTTTTCAAAATAGGCACATGGAAAGACAAATAATTCAAAATATTAACAGCAGTGTAGAAAGGGAGGAGCTCATTAAGCTCAATTTACAGTACGGGTGGGCAGCTTAAAATCACCAGGTTTAAAAAGCAGGTCAATTAAGGGGAGGGCAGGTGGGAAAAACTAGTGGTGAATCACCAACAGTGCTTTACTTTAAACAGGCTTTAAATCTTTTAAAAAAAGACAGACCCAGAAATTCACCGGGTATTTAAGTATCGGTCAAGAAACAATTTAACCAATGGAAAAAAGACGTGAAATATGCAGTCTAGATAATTTAAGTGTCTATCTCTCACATAGAACAAAAACACCAGGACAAACAGACTTCTTATAACAGAAAACAAAACAGAGCAGGTAAAACAGAAAGCAGCTCTATCACTCACAGACAAAAATGATGATATGTCTTCCACGCTGATATTTCCCCTTTCTGGCTGACATGAAAGTAACAACACTAAAAAATAAAAGAGTTAGACAAGGAGGAACCCCGATGTGGCACTTTTTTAAAAAATGGCTCGTAACCATCACAGAAGAGAGGCATTCAAACTGACATTCAATGTGTATGGACTGGTGGGAAAGAAGTTCTGAAGTGTGTGTATCCATACGTCTCCTTTATGCCCTACACTATATGCGCAGGGAACATACATGTGATGTATGGCGCCTGTAGATTCTAAAGACTTTGGTATACTGGCCAGATGCTTGGCTATCCTTGGTAAGAGATCCCTTACATTAGGAATACTGCAAAGTGATATGGAAGGACATCAACTGATCAGAGTTCCTGAAATATTTTGTTCCATCAAAGATAGTACCAGAGTTGTCCATGGACATTCAAGATATGGAGTATCCTTTCTTCCTCATTTTTAGATTCTGGAAAGACTGAGATGGATAGCTTTACTCAAAGTAAACTTGGATACAACTTTAGGCATAAAAGAAGGATTAGTTCTTTAGAAAAAGTACAGTTTTGTACCTACCATAAATGTAGATGTCCGAGAGGAATGCATCTGCAGTCTTTACAAATGGGTTGTCCTGTCGTCAGGCAGCCCTTGATCGGCAGTTCCAAAGTCTGGGTCTGGCTTCGGCTGGTGTCGCACTTCACCCGATGTCATTGCGGCAGTCATTCGGGTATAAAGGCATCAGCCGACGCCATTTTCCTCAGTGTTTCTTGCCCCAGATGCCAGGTGCCCTCTTGGATGGCTAAATTTGGATAAATGCCAAGTTTCCAAATAGTAGAGAGTAAACACACAAAATAAGCATGTATGTACATATATACAAACAAATACACCATAATAGATCCCCCCCCCAAGCTAGCTGAAGATTGGTAAGTACCCTAGGAGTACCTCAGAGGGGAAGGAGGGTGGGTAATCCTGACTGCAGATGCATTCCTCTCGGACATCTACATTTATGGTAGGTACAAAACTGTACTATGTCCTTCAAGGATGCATCTGCAGTCTTCTAAATGGGTAGAATACCATAACTAAACTAGGGGAGGAGGAAATGAGAATAGATTATGGTGTAGTCAGGATCCCTTGCAAAACAGCAGTGGCAAAACCAGCACGGGATCTAGAGTATAGAGGTAAGTTATAATGCTTGGCAAATGTATGCACGGAGGTCCAAGTAGCAGCCTCTATAATGTCCTTGGTAGCCACTCCTCGTAAGAAAGCTGTGGTAGTGGCTGTAGCCCTTGTGGAGTGAGGCCTGATGTTCTCTGGAGTTTTCTTTCCATGGTAGGAGTAACAAAATCTAATGCAATTTCCTATCCATTTGGAGATTGTCTGTTTAGAAATTGGTTTTCCTTCCTTTCCTGTTGCATATGCTACCAGAAGCTGGTCAGTTTTCTATTGTTTTTGTCCTGTCCAGGTAGTAGCGTAATTGTCTGTGTACATCCAAGGTATGTAAGAGCTTTTCTCCCTGTTCTGTGGATTGGGGAAGAATGTAGGAAGGTGGATAGCCTGATTTAAAGAGACTCTGGATACCACCTTAGGCATAAATGTAGGATTTGTTCTCATGGACACTCTATCTTGATGGAAGATCAGGAAGGGTTGTACTGCCATTAATGCCTGTAGTTCAGAGACCCTTCTTGCTGAAGTTATTGCCAGCAGGAAAGCAGTCTTCCAGGATAAGTATTGCAATTCTGCTGTAGCTGCTGGTTCGAAAGGAGGTAGCGTCAGTTTTTCTAGCACAAAGTTCAAGTCCCATGCTGGCAATGGAGGTTTCCTGGGAGGTTTTACATTTTTAATTCCTCTCAGAAACTGTCTGAGCAGAGGATGCGAAAAGACAGGAGGATCCAAGCTGTATTCTGCTGAAATAGCTGATGCATGTATCTTGATGGAGGAATAGGACAGGCCTGTATGGAAGAGCTCCGCCAAGTACTCCAGGATGTTGACTATGTTCACCAGTGTCACATCTTGCCCCTTTGCAGTACTCCAGATGAGATATCTTTTCCATTTTGCTGCATAATTCTTTCTTGTTGAAGGTCTACGAGCCTCCAGGATTATGTCTTTAACCCTTTGGGATAAATTTGGGTTAATTGCTGTTATGTAATGTTCCAGGCAGTTAGCTGCAGAGTTTTAGGTTTGGATGCAGGATGTTGTAGTTGTTCTGTGTCAGCAGTAATGGGATCAGGGGCAGTGTCCATATTTGTTCCCGGGACATGCTCCTCAGCAGTGGATACCAATGTTGTCTTGGCCAGTCTGGGGCTATCAGAATGATCCTTGGACGTTCCTCTTTGATCTTGAGAAGCACCTTGTGCATCAAAGGAAGTGGTGGGAATGCGTATGCTGTCAGGTTTTTCCAACTGAAGGATAGGGAGTCCACCTTCCAAGCAAGTGGGTGGTACGTCCTTGTGCAGAATTTCTTCAACTGGTGATTGAATGGGGATGCAAACAAGTCTATTTGTGGTAATCCCCATTCTCTTGTGATGGTTTTGAAGATGTCCGGATGCAGCATCCATTCGTGGGCATCTGTTGTAGTTCTGCTTAATATGTCTGCTAGAATGTTTTCCTTCCCTGGTACATAAATTGCCTGTAACTGAATGTTGTAGCTCAGAGCCACATCCCATAGGTCCAGTGCCAGCCGGCATAGAGGGTATGAGTGTGTGCCTCCGTTTGTTGATGTACCACATAACTGTGGTGTTGTCTGTCCTTATCATCAACTGGCCTTCTTGGAGAAAAGGTCTGAATGCCTGGATTGCCAATTTTACTGCCATCATTTCTTTTAGATTTATGTGCAGATGCAGCTGGTCTTGAGTCCATAGGCCTTGAATGCACTTGCCCATCATGTGTGCCCCCAACCGAGGTCTGAGGCATCTGTCGTGATGGTTTGTCTTGGTTGACTTTTGCAGAAGGGTAGTCCTGTGTTTGATTGACAGGCCTGAGCCCACCATAAGAACTCTTGCCTCAGGCATGGGATCATTGGAATTTTGGTTTCTAGGCTGTGCTTGTGCTGAGACCACAAATTCTTTAGGTACCACTGCAGCTTTCTCATATGCAGCCTGGCATGAGGAACCAGTATTATGCAGGATGCCATGAAGCCTAGAGCTTGTAGCACTTTTCTTGCAGTTAGATGGCTCTGCTTTGTTAATGCCAAGAAGTAGAGGGGAAGTTGCTCTTTCTTTTCTGCAGTTAGAAATGCCATTTGTTTTGATGTGTCCGGTTCTGCACCCAGAAAGGTTATTCTTTGGGATGGAATCAGCCTTGACTTTTTTGTATTGACTGTATATCCCAGGGCTTGCAGCAGGTAGATGACTCTCTGTAAGTCTTCTGTTAGTTTGTTTTTGTTGTCCGCTTGTATCAGGCAGTCGTCCAGGTAGGGATAGATTTGAATTCCCTGAAGTCTGCAATGAGCGATTACTGATGCCAGGCATTTCGTGAACAGTCTGGGCGCAGTAGATAAGCCAAAGGGCAATGCTGAGAATTGATAATGCTCTGATCCTGCAAGAAATCTGAGGTATCTTCTGCAAATTGGTCTTATGGGGACGTGCAGGTATGCCTCCTTGAGATCTAGAGTTACCAGCCAAGACTCCTTGCCCAGCATGGGAAGAAGTTGCTGTAGGGTCAGCATTTTGAATTTTGGAACAATGAGGAATGTGTTTAAAGCGGACAGGTCTAGAATAGGCCTCCATTTGTTTTCTTTTCTTGGTACCAGGAAGAGCCTGGAGTAAAATCCCTTCCCTTGCTCCATAAATGGTACCTTTTCCACAGCTCTCATTCTTAATAATTGAGATATTTGTTTTAGAGCTTCTGCCCTTTGAGAAGGTGGTAGGTTTGGCATTCCTCTCTTTCCTGGTAGTGTATGGAAATGGAACCTGTAACCTTTGTCTATAGTCTGCAAAATCCATTTTCTCTTGTAAAGCAGTGCCAGTTACTTAAAAATAATGTTAGCTTTCCGCCTAAGGGTGCTTCTAGTTGTTCCCTGGTAGGCGGTGCCACCAAGTCACTGTGATTGAGTTGTTGTAGTGGTGGTGGCTGTATCCGTGCCTCGTTGGTTGTTACACTGCCACTGGCGACCACTGTAGGAACCCCTGGATTGGTTTATGCCTCTAGAGCGCCTATTCCTGCCTCTTTGTGCCTTAGAGGAGTCGGAAAGGACCAATTCTTGGAGGGCCAGTTCCTGCTAAACCTTGGAGGTTGAACTTGTAAGAAATCTTTCACTGTTTGCACAGAGTTTGCTTTCTCTTCCATCTTTTTTAGTACCTGCTGTGCGGGGGCACCAAATAAACTGACCTTGTCCATAGGTGCATCCAAAAGCTTAGATTTGACATGGTCTGGTAATGCCTGTTCTTTCAACCATGCATGCCTTCTGATAACTGTGCCAGTCATGGCTGATCTAAAGGAAGCCTCCAGTGCATCATAGCCACATTTTAAAGAATGGTTACTAACCTGCTGTATGTTATGTAACATTTCTTGAACATACTTTTTATCTAAAGATTCTTCAGAGGACAGCTTTTTAGTCAACTGGTCAAGCATAAACTCTTGATATTGAATCATATGAAATTGGCAGTTCAAAGCTCTAGCTGACAAAGTAGCAGAGGTGTAAACTTTTTTACCCCATCTCTCTAAGGACCTGGATTCCCTTTCAGAGGGGAGGGGGTTTTTAGAAGAAGTAGCTGCTACAGCTTTAGGGCCCTGGGAGATAGTCTCTGGATCTGCAAAAGGAGCCTTATATAAGTGGTGATGAGTGTCCGGGACCCTGTAGTACCTATCGGGCTTAGCAGGAGCCGGAGATAAAGTATCAGGAGCAGTGCAAGCATCATTAAATGCATCATCAACCACAGGTAGAACTGGAGGTATAGCTAAAGGCCTATGCTGTGGCAAATGTAGAAAGGTCCTAAGCCTTTTTCTAGAGTCTGAGAAATCTTGGCCCTGCCACTGAAATTGTTCCCTCATAGCATGCAAGGTTTCCCCAAAGGAAAATTCCTCAGGAGGAGAGGCTGAAGGGATGGACTCCTCAGCATCAGAGTCTTCGTAAGGAGAATAAGAAGCCTCAGGAGGGTCTGTATGTTCTGAGTCATCAGAGGAATCATCTGTGGCTACTGGCTCAGGGGGCTCTGCTCTAGGCCTCTTTTCTGGAGGAGGGAGAGAGGCCCTGTCTGGATGAGGCTGGACTCCACGAATTAAAGAGATGAGATCCCCTGCCAAAGAAAGCATATGGGAGCTGGTGCTGGGCCTGCGAGAGGGGGGCTTGGCAGGCACAGGTTTTGATGCTTTGGCTGCTTTAGCCCTGGCAAAGGCCTTAATAGACATAGCTGGAGGGGGCCTAGCAGCTCCACGTGCAGGGGTAGAAATATCTAGGGGAATGGTGTCTGATAAATCCTGTGAAATCGCAACAGAAGGTTGGATTTCAGAAGCCGTTTCTACCAGGTTAGAAGAGGCCTCGGTAGAAGGCAAGTTATCGGCTGAAAAAAGAACCGCTTGCTCGGTTTCGGCCGAAACCGAGACACTCGTGGTTTGCTTAACCGCGGTTTCGGCCGAAACCGCGGACCGCGAGTGTCGGTCCTTTTCTTTGCGTTTTTTGGTTATTTGCGTAGTCGGAGGATCCGACGGCATAATGTAGGCAAAATCGGAGCCGAAAATCTGCTCAGCAAAGTCCGAGCGACGTCTAAGCGTCTGTCGGTTAAAAGAAGCACAGGTTAGACAAGCTGCTACGTCGTGGTCTGGGCCTAAACAATGTATGCAATAGGAGTGGAAATCTTTATGAGGTATTTGTTTCCCACAAGAAAACAGTTATTAACTTTCTCTGACATCGGCTGAGGCAAGAAAGAGTCCCCAACGGGGTACTTAGCTTTATAGAAGTCTTCGAAGTAGTATTCGGTAGTAATCTCTGGATCTGACCGACCGGCACTTGCGAACAGCTTCTGCTTCGGGCGCCACGCGGCAAGAAAGACTGAGGAAAATGGCGTCGGCTGATGCCTTTATACCCGAATGACTGCCGCAATGACGTCGGGTGAAGTGCGACACCAGCCGAAGCCAGACCCAGACTTTGGAATCCGGCCGACCGAAGGGCTGCCTGACGACAGGACAACCCATTTGTAAAGACTGCAGATGCATCCTTGAAGGACATCACTATCTTTGTGGAAAAGAAGATATGGCTAACTAGAGCTTCCAACTCAGATACTCTCTTGCAGTGGTCAGAGCAATTAGTTTTCCATGTTAAGAACTTCCAGGTTAGCCTGATAAGCTGATTCAAATGGAATAAGAGTTAGTTTTTACAACACAGCATTTACATGCCTTCTTTAAGGCTGCAGTCTGATTGCAAGGCAAGTTACAGGTTGTAATAAAAACATTCTCAGAAGCTAGAAAAACAGGAGAAACAGCAATGTGTTGAGGAAATTCCAGTTGCAATAAATCATTATATTTGTTCACAGATACTGGAATGCCTTTATACTTCCACTGAAAAATTGATTCATCCTAGAAATGTTGTCAGAAAAAGAAAATTCTTCCAAGGAAAATGCTTTCCTCTAAATCAGAATCTGTCTCCTAAGGAGAAATAAACAGATGTTCCCTCACAATCATTTCCCTGTTCCTCACATTAAGAAACCACAGAAAAATATGTTTTTTCTTTTACCAGTAAAACCAGAAAGAAATGAGGCCAAGAGCCTGAACTAAGCACAATAAATAATCCCTGTCTAAAATAAATGAGACGGAAAATATAAATGCTTTACTTTCTGCTTCTTTTTAGCAGGAATTTCCACAAAAGCAAAACAAGTCCTATCAAGGACATCACCCTGGAAACAGGCATCCCAGTCCCACTAGGCAGGGAAATATTCCCCACTCCTTCCTCAGAGACTGACAAGAGTGGTTCTCCCATGCCTGCTAAGGACACTCCAGCAGCCACAACAGCCAGGGCATTAGGGAACATCTTCTAATCTTTTTGAGAGGTAATGTGGGATCTTTTACAGTCACCTGAGCTACCACCAACTCAAGTAGATGGGGCCTCAGTTTAATGTCTTAGCCGAAGGATGACACCCTTGGAAATGCAGCACTCCCCTTGTGCACTTCTTCAATGAAAAATTAAAGGTTTCGGTCATAAAATTTATTGTGAAAGGTTCTCTCCCTGAAAGGAACGTATCAAGCCAGTTATGGAGAAATGTTAGCAGACTGATAACCCTCAAAAGCCTGCAAAAGGAGTGCTCTTCAGCAGCAGAAAAGCTCTGAAATGCTTGGTGCCCAAAACACTGGTTTTCTGCAGCTCTGCACAAGCTGTCAAAAGTCTGGGTGTGTAGAAGGTGCCATTAAGCTCTGGAAGCTGCCAGTTGTAATATCCTGAGCAGGACAGAACACATACAAGAAGGGCCACTGCAGCAGTGATCAAATGATGAACATCAGCAAAATAATAGTCCTGTTTCCAACTAGCAATACATTTTCTCATTAATGTTCACCACTGTTTGAGTAGCCCTTTCACTTCTGCAGCATTTGACTGAGAACATCTTGGTGAAGTAATGTGTTGGAATTCCCTCATTTGTAAAAATTATTGATTTACAAACTGTGACCACTGGAATGAGTATATCAGGAATACTTTGTTAAGAAAAACTGATTTCAACATGTAATGAAAATCAGTGAAGAAGTGTATTTTTGGCATTGTGACCTCAGGGTACTAAGAAGGTAACCAAGACATGTAAGATGCTGACTGAACTTGCAATAAAATGCATTTCAAGCAACTTTACTCAATGATATGTCTGGAATTTTTGTGAGGTATCATTGTATCTTTGGAGTACCTTTTGTGGTATGTGGTACAGCGTTGACATTTTTTTTACCATCAGCTCAATTCCCAAGTTATTTATTTATTATTTATTTATTTATTTGCAATTTGATTACCGGGGAAGTCCACTGGGCCGAATTGACCCATTTTCAGTGGAGGCCCTGGGAGAAAAGCTCCAAGATGCATTATACAATTTAGATACAAATTATAGTTAATATTAAAGATCTTATGTAGAATAGTTACTCATAAATGCATTCAATATCATGCATAGTTAACAAATTCATTAAACTTGAAGGTCGGGATCACACAGTTTCATTTGAGGAAAACAGATATGGGTTAGGTGTGGAAACAGTTTACATACAAACCTTTTAAGAAAATGTAAATACACTTTACATACACACATCAACAGTAGAATGCTATTTACAATATTTACAAGGTTGGGCTGTGTGAGGGTAGCTGTAGCAGGTGAGAGCTTAGAGAGAAGCTATAGAAATTGTGAGCTTAGATAGGCTCATAGGAAGATAACTTTGAGAGTTGTAGAGCTTGGGAACCAGAGCGAGTAATGTTTCAAATATATGATACAACCAAAGAAAAAAAATGAACGGAACACCACCAAGAAAAACAATGGCTAGTGGTATCAAATCTATTTAATGGTAAAACTTTAAAAACTTCTAACACCTCAGCTTAAACAAGTCTTTGCAGAGTATTTTTTTGGTGATGTTATGTTTCAAATATTCTAACATGACATTATGGAGTTGATTTGGCATAATCAATCTATTGGGTTTGAACATCAGACCCTGTGATTTATGATTTTTTTCACAACAAATGCAGTGAACTTAAATTACTAATGCAACTTTTTTAATCAATACCCAATCTTGTCAGTTGTATATTTTTCAATAACAGCAAGAGGTTCTCCCGTTCAATTCTTGGCTGGAGCATCTTCTATGCGGAGTCTGCATGTCCTCCCCGCAGTTGAGTGAATTCAAAAACATGCAGGTAGGTGTGAGCATGTGTGGGTGTTGCTTCTTTGAAGGTTGGGCGTCAGGCTGGCAACTCGACACCGTAAAAATTCTCTGCCAAACATTAGCTGACCGGAGTTCCACTGTGGCGACCCCTAAATGGTAAAAACCGAAAGAAGAAGTAATTCTAGATCACTTTCTGTATGACAAGGAAATACTGTTGTTGTTGTGTCTTTCGGCTTTCCCTGGTTATGGGTCGCCACAGCGGAACTCCGGTCCGCTAATGATTGACAGTAGATTTTTTTACGTGCCGAGTTGCCAGCTCTGACACACAACCTTTAACGAAGGTACGCCCATTCACACATGTCTCCACACAGAAGACGCTCTAGCTGAGAGCTGAACAGGACAATGTCTTACTGTGAGGCGACAACGCTACCGCAGCACCACCACCGCAGTTATGTATGGCAAGGAAATACTAATAACTTATTTTTAGATGTACCAAAGTCAGCACTGTATTTTCCAATGTCCAGTGACTGTGTTGTGCAAGGTTGCATCACTGCATACTACATTCTGTTCCTCAAGCTTTACACTCTGAACTGCATGAATGTGTGAATCACTGCCACTGTGAACACTGGAATCACTGACTCTGCAACTATGCAAATCATTGTCTCTGGCTGTCCTGCACCCCTCTGCTACACTGCATCTGCATTTGCACACTATTTCCCTGACTCATGCCCATTAGGTCACAGGCATAACTTCTTAATATGTTAGTTTGCTGAAGTGACACAACTTGAAATAACAAATAACACTCTTTGCTTTTATACATGCAACATAGCTTAATCTGACCAAGTAGTTTCATTTTAGTCAGTAATGAAGTATTAGATTTAAACAGTGAATTTTGCAAGCCCAGCTGTCTGAGTGAGCCCTTCGTTAATGATGCTACACTGTGTATTTATTACTATCTGCTGCAAATGTGATAAATGTACAAAGTATGCATACTTTTTTCAGACCAGTTCCATTTGCATAGTACAAATGCTTTCAATTCAGTGACTTTTACACTGGTACAGCTGTTGGCTTTCTTAGGTCTAAATAAATTATGTGCACAATGCATGATAACAAGCTGCATTTGGGTATTACTTACATTATAGTATGCACAACCATTAGCTTTATGTGCTTCAGTCACTTGTGAAACAAGCTTATCTCCTTTCTTTCTAGACTTGCATGCCTCAAAAAAATGGTTGGCTTGTCCACATTTCCTACTTTCTCATGATTTGCATAAAATGCAGCTTTTAATACGCTCAAGTTTCGCTCAAGTTTCTTTCTCCCAATAGCCTGACACCTGGCTATACCAAAAATATTCTGTCCCATATTAATCACAGCAAAAGGTTCTCCCATTCGATTCTTGGCTGGAGCGCCTTCTGTGTGGAGTCTGCATGTCCTCCCATGGTCGAGTGGCATTCGAAAGACATATGTAAATGGGTGTGCCTTCGCTGAAGGTTGGGAGTCAAGCTGGCACCTCGGCACCATAAAAATCTACTGCCAATCATTAGCGGACAGGTGTTCCACTGTGGTGACCCCTAACCGGGAAAAGCCAAAAGAACAACAACATTAATGAATCATACAACAATCCATTACAATTCTTTGGGTAGATTCTTTAGCTCAGTAACATATTCAGTTGTAGTTTCAACCCCACCCTTACAAATGGTGAATAAACAGTAACCTCTTTCTGGGCTCAAAATAATTTCTGCACAGTTGATGTTATTTTATCTCACCATGCTTCAAAAAATGTTAAAAAAGTAGCTTCAGCACATTCTCCAGCAGCCTAAAGAAATATGATATGATGTTCCAGGCTTCTCACACAGTCCACTCACAGTGTGGGATAAATCAAAAATTTTGATCAAAACTTTCCAGTTTTCTGTTCAGTTTCCCTGTGCTTCTTTTCTACAAACACGTTTCTCCACTCGTTAACATCTACAGGTTTTTGTTTCTACAAGATCTTTAATCAGACTGCCTTTTAGAAGGAATATGCATGACACAATATACCAAATTATTTTTAACAAGTAATTACCATACCTAAAACTACATACCTTATATGCTACTGCTGCTTAAAAGGAGTGAACAGAAATGGCATTGTGCCCTGTGTTGTCACATCAGTAGCAGAGCTTGTGACAATTTGCTTAGTTGTATTGTCTTTTAATGTGGGGTACTGAGGGGTGGGCTAGGAGATAGATATTATGATCCCGGCAAGCCAATCCTCTGGCAAGGGGTAAAGGGAAGGAAAAGATATGACATTTAGAAAATGAAGGAATGGTAGTCAGTGGTATGCAATAGTCAACACTGTTACTCTTGGTTTGCACTGCATGTCTATTCCTCCAATGGAGAAAACTGGAGGGTGATGTCTGAAAGTGGCATGAGTGTATCTTTTTCCTGTAGACATCTCTAGAATGGGTTACAGAACAAGTTTTTTAGTACCTACCTGTTTGAGTGCTGATAAATTGCCAACTGAAATCACCGGGGAGGAGCCAGGCATGGTGTTAGATATAAATCCCTGAAACATCAGTATGAAAGTGCTGGGTGAACAGCAAATACTGAACCACAGTGGGCACATGGATACAATAAACTATATAAAAATATCATAATTCTAGGCTATTATTTCAAGTACAGCCATGTGGTGGCTTCTTTATGTGTTCTTCATCAAATTAATCTTGAGAATTATTTGCTTGCTCCTAATAGAGTGAAATAAGTGACTGGCCAAAACCATTCATAGATCATAGGAAGTTACTAGGCTAATGGCCCTAGGGCCCTTTCAAGCCTAGCCAAGAGTTTATCCCAAAAAAGAAACCTCAGTTATCACCTGTCATGCCTGTCAATGAGGGATACAGGTGGAACCCCTGTGACAAATTTGTGGTTTCCCATCCACTCAATAAGGTTGCGCTTGAAGACTGTCAGCGAGGTGCTCTGCTTGATATGTATGGGAAGTCTATTCCAGAGATGGGGCAGCCTCTGGGAGACAACCCTGTCTCTCCAGCAGGTTTTGTTGATGTCACAAATTAGATTTTGGCCTTTTGAGCAGGTACTGCGTGAGGAGTTAGACTTATGGATATGGAACATCTCTAGTAGGGCAGGGTTCGAGATTGCCTTGTAGGCGTGACACAGATCACCCCTGAGCAATCTGTACAATACCGAGTAGAGTGATAGTGATTTGAGCCTGTCTGCATAGGACAGGTGTTGGAGGCCATGGATTCTCTTTGTGAGGTATTTCAGTGGCCTTTTCAGTTGGTGCAGATGTTTGGAAAGGTACATCGTAAACAGGGTATTATACTCAATTACTGGTCTAATGAGGGAGGAGTATAGAGAGGTAATAACCTCTTTTTTCTGGATGCAATCCCTTTACTTATGAGACAAACCAAGTAGAAAGCTTTTCTGACCACTGCTGCTACATAATGGTTGAATGTGAGGTTGTTATCAACCTGAGTGCCCAGGTCTCTCACCACAGGCTGTGTGCTTAGGGGGTTGCTGTTGATGTGGTAATCAACAGGAGTCAGGTTTTTGCCAAATGGTATGATGATACATTTTTTTGCATTTAGCTTGAGGCCATGATTTTGGCACCAGTCATTAGCTGCTGTGAGACTTTCTTGCAGTATGCTAACATTATTTAGGGAGTCAATGGCAGCACCCAACTTACAGTCTTCTGCAAACTAGGTCAGCAACAGGCCTTTTGTCTTTGCCTGGACCACTGAGAAATAGATGCCAAACAGTAGGGGTCCCAGGACAGATCCCTGGGGAACTCCACTAGTGACAGGTCTGCTATTGGAGGGGGAGATGCCTATTTTGACTTTGAGGGTCCTACTGGTGAGCCAGTTGGCCACCCACCTGATAAGATAGGGATTTATGCCAAGTTGTGTAAGATTTTTGATGATGCCCGGGTGGGGGATTGTGTCAAAGGCCTTGGCCAAGTCAAGGCAGGCTGTATGTACTGACTTTCCCTCATCCGGAGACTTGGTGACAGTCTCAAAGAAGTCAACCAGATTCAACAGGCAAGATCTGCCCTTGACGATTCTGAACTGGGTGGGGTCAAGTGCATCTAGATTGCCTTTGTCCTTGTTTATGAGATCCATAATAATACGCTCCATGGCTGTACAGATCAGACTTATCAAGCTAATGGGGTGATAGTTTCCAGGGTCAGTAGTGGCACCACCTTTGTGCAAAGGGGAAGACAATGGCTGTCCTCCACTTTGCTAGAATGAAGCCAGTACTTAGGCTGTAGTTGAATAGGGTGCTCAATAGCGAAGCCAGTTCTTGCTGGAGATGGTGCAGAATACATCCTGAGATACTATCAGGTTCCATGGAAGCTGTGTTCTTTGCCTTGGATAGGGCCTGTAACACTTGATCTAAGGAGATGTGAGGTGTGAGACACGTATCTGGGATGCTGAAAAGGCCTTTGGGGGGCAGGGGGGTGAAGTTTGAGCTGAACCTATCTGCTAGCAGGTTGGCTAAGTCAACAGGATCAGTGTAAGTGATACTGTTAAGTACTAGGAGGTTCCTGACGTAACTGAAGAAGACTTTATGGTTTCCTTTTGTTATGGAGGTTAGTTTCGATTCATAACTGGCCTTGGAGGCTTTCACTAGTTGTTTTGGAAACTCTCTCCTTCCTCAGTGATGTGCAGCTGTGGAGTTTGTGTATATAAAAAGAAGTTATACTCACCATAATGCTCCATCTGTATTGTCGCTTTTTCATCTCTCCTCACATATGGGTCCGGATTTGAACCACTGGATCTGACTCTGTTGTTAACATGCTTGCGGCAACCAAAAAGCTCTTGGAAACCCTCATCTTACCCACAATGCATCTCTCCCCATTACCTCAGATCTTGTTTGCTATAAATATATCCATATAAAAAAGAATTTTAGTGTTTAATACCCAAAAAGATTTTAAAGGCGACCATTTCTGGAGTATAAGGAAAACAACCTAGTCTTTGGGAATCTCTTCCAATTTAACTAAGAATCCCAAGGAAGGGGATTGGAGGGAGGGGATGTGAGGAGAGATGAAAAATCAACATGGCACTTCTTAACTTATCCGCTATGATGTTGGACTTTCCTGGAATGTGCATTGCTACAAGAAAACAGTTGGATGAGATCACCCATTGCCACACACTGAGTGCTTCTCGACACAGAGGGTATGATCTGGTTCCTCGTGTGTTTATGTACCATACCACTGACATGTTGTCTGACTGAATTGCTACTGTCCCCAGAGGAAGAGCAGTCTGAAATGTCTGCAACATTTGAAGCATTGCCCTCATCTCCAAGATGTTTATGTGGAGCTTGGCCTCATCTATGGACCAGGTTCCTTGGCCATCTTACCCAGATAATGTCCCCCACCCTACCTGGGAAGCATTAATGGTTACTGTAGCCTGTGTTTGAGGGGGAAAAATGGTTGACCTGGTATATCAACCATGAAAGATTTTTTTTGCATATGACTGTTATAAGAATTTGATGAGACATTGGTTGGTGAATTATTGACCACTGAGCAGCCAGAAGCCATTGCAGGATTCGCATGTGAAACCTGGCTAATGGAACCAACACAATCACCGGGCCATATATCCTAACACCTGTAGAACATGGTGGGCAGCTACCTTTTTCTTTCTGATTAATCTTGAAGACTGCAGCCTAATTGTTAACACTCTGAAAGGAGGAAGTTTTGCAATCATCTGATTGGTGTCTAGTAGTGTTCCTATGAACTCTAGTGTTTGAACAGGTTCCATGAGATTTTTGGTAACATATAGTTATACCTAGCTTGGAACAAACTTAAAGAACAGAGTCTCTTCGGTGGATATGAGCCAGAAGTCTAAATAAGAAAACACCCAGAATCCTTGTCATCTCAGGTGAGCTGCAACTACTGCCATGCATTTGGTGAACAGTCTGGGGGTGGTAGTGAGACCAAAGGGCAGTACTCTGAACTGGTAATGACTGGCTTCCAGCCAGAAGTGTAGATATCCTCTGGAGTGTCTATCCATTTTTATAAGGTAGTATGCATCCTGAAGATCTATAGAGCACATCCAATCATCCTGTGCCAGAAATGGAAGTATGGACTGCACCGCAACCATTCAGAACTTGCAACGTCAAACTGACTTGTTCAATCTGCTGAGATCCAGGATTGGTCTCCAGTCCCCTGTTTTCTTTTGTTAGAGAAAAACATATTTCTCATTATTCTTCACAAAATGCACATTAACTTAACTTTTTTTCACAAATTACTTGTTTAATATTTATGTTAACAATGATATGTAGTATAGATGGATAGCTATGCAAACAACAGATATTTATTGTAGTTCAAAGTGTTTTACAATTGCATTCTGCTATTAAGCTGTAAAGTGCATTAACAGATGACTGAAGGTAAAGAAAGTGCTAAAGTGGTTAAGGGGTGTACTATGGTCTATAGAGTCTACAATGCCCAGGAAGGGAGGAAAGTACACAATGTGAAAGAGATTTTGTTTTATGTGAGCCCTAACCTTCCCAGGATGGGATGGGTAGTTACAAGGAGTGTTGGTGGATAGAATGTACTAGTACTGAAATATACAGGGTAGAAAAACAAGACTGGTTGCCAGGCCAGACGGCTTGTGTTTTTCTAAAACATCATTGTTACTAAAAACATGGTTAAGTGTTCATGTGCAGCACTAAGAGAGAAGCACAAGGGTCTGCAGGGACTCTATTTGTTAATCAATGTGAAACATCAAAATTCTACATGCATGTTACTGATTCTACTACAATAAAGAAACAAATGACAACACATGTCGAATAGTTATTTTCTAGTCAAGGCTAACAGGTAATAAATGTTATTTATGTATATTTTAACAGCACTCAACACTTTGAAACCAAAAAGAACCTTGAGTAAGTCCTAAATACTTTCTGATCTCTAAGGACGTCTTGGAGGATTCTTTTTTTCCAGCAGTTTTTGATTTGAATGACTGCCTGATCCCTTTGACTGGATGGAACATCTGGGATTTTCTTGTTGGGAGGGGGTTGTTGAGAAAAAGGAATTTGGTAACCCCTGGATATTTTAAGGAGGAGGACAAAAAGTAAAATAAAAACTCTGCATTTCCATTACCGCTTTATGCCGTAAGCATTTGATATGTGTACAATGAAGTGATTTGATAAGCACCGAAGTGTGTGTATTCTGCCGTGAGCATTTACCAGGTTCATGCTGCTGCTGTGAATCTGAATTACGCTTACTACTGATGGCTGTGTGTGTGTGTGTGTGTGTGTGTGTGTGTGTGTGTGTGTGTGTGTGTGTGTGTGTGTGTTTGTGTGTGTGTAAAACCAGGTCCATTCTGCTGTGAATTAACCAGGTCTGCTGCTTTGAGTTACGCCTACTACTGCTGTGAATTAACCAGGTCTGCTGCTTTGAATTATTGAATTACACTTACTACTTTGACATTTGATGTGTGTGTTTACCAGGTCCGTTCTGCTGCTGTTGAATTAGCTGTGTGTCTACGAGTGTTCATGTAAAATGCCCCAGTTAGTTATATCTGGTGGTTAGGGTTACTAAGGCTCAAACCCTGTACCTTAGGTACAAGGAGCAAGAGCCCGAGTTCTCTACCCATACCACCACTTCTGCTTAAAAGAGTTGTAGTTCTCAATTGTACAAATTCACAAAATGTCTGGAATGTTTGGCTCATACTTTTGGTCTGTGCCTCTTAACATTCAGATGGTGTAGTAGTGTTGTTGCCTCAAAGCAAGAGGCTCTCTGGTTTGATTCTTGGCTGAAGTGCCTGCTGTGTGGAGTCTGCATGTCCTCCCTGTGTTTGTGTGGGTTTTCTCTGGGTGCTCTCGTTTCCTGCCATGATACAAAGACGTGTCTGGAACCTCTGCTGAAAATTGGCTTTGTGCCAAGTCAGACTTTCCTGGTAAACAAATGTTAAATAAAAATAAAATTTGTGGTTTTCTGGCAAATCAGTGAAAACTAACTTCACTAAATAATGATAGCCATTTAAGTTTCAGTCTTCCTATCTTTCAGGAAATACATGATAATGCATTTATTCTAGCAATTTTCTAAGATTATACAAACAAAGTTTAAAATATGTCCCCCCCCTCCCCAATACATTTGGCTTCCAATACATTTGGCTTTTTCCGGATTTCTTGTGCTGCACAGTTCTTCAGACAAAGAAAAGTTTAGTGCTGCTTATGCAAAGTCTACTTGCATTGCTAGTAGCACAACAGGTAGTATACTTGCTTCTGCTGCAGAAAGCTGTGGGTTCTACTCCCACAGTATGTAGATGGATTACTAATACTGTACTGTGTTATACTTTTAAAGGGGGTGGATGCTGCAGTCCTGAGAATGTCTTCCTTTGGCAGAGATACCTAGTAACTATGAACCTGTTATCAGTTTGCCATCCATTCCCTATTGAAATATTACTAGCTTATCATTTTTTAATGTAACCTAGGTAATTTATTCTTCAAGGGCAACAGGCACTTTACTTACAGATGAAACAATGAAATATAATGTTGTTTGCTAGCAGCAACGTCTTAATTAGTTACAGATCTCATTAATGTGGAATTATTTAGATGACTTTTACTTCTGCAGTGATTGTGCATATTTACTGATACTGGTGGACTGTAGAAGTTTGAGTAGACTTTTATGATGGAAATGTTTGGAATTGGGCAGTTTTGTCATTACTGGCTCATGCATTTTTTTCATTGCTTACTGGAAAAATGTTCAAAGCAAGTTTAAAATGGGCTCTAACATGTGTGCTGTATTATACAAGGAATATAATTTAATACAGTCAGGAAGGTGCATCAAAGTACACATGTATGTTTCATGTGCAAGGGGCCTATGATTTGAAAACAGCCCAAAGGTAATCTTTATTCACCACTGACCAGATGCATTTTCTTTGAATGTGGGTTTCAATGCTTTTTCAATGAATGTGAGTTTCAAGGACAGAGAAGTTTTAATGCTAAGTCAATTTTCATTGTGAGACTGTATTGCATTGTTTAGCAGATATCTATTAGTGTTTGTGCTATAAAATGTAAAATAAAAGTTTTAAATGAAATCCAAATAATCATTGTAGAAGTAAAGCAGTATGTACATTACAGTGTTTATGGTAAATGGGGTGAAATAGCCAAGTAATGGGACACTGGAATGGCTGCAGGGGGGACTCTGGGGCCATATAATGGTTGTCTGTTCTTCAGTTTGTGTTTGAAAGTTAGTATCCCACAATTCCACTGGAATGGCAAGGGTTGCATAATTATGTCTGTAAATTTTATGTTAATTAGTGTACAGATTTGTACCTATTTTTCATGGGCCTTTGTCCAGATTTTTGATGTTTCCAGGTTGAGAGGTATGCTTTCCACCCACATACTGGATGTTATCTTTCGTCAGGCTCTCAAGTGCAGGGATAATCAACCCCTGACTGCCTCCAGAAGTGGACAATCAGGGCTCCTTTTAGGAAAGATGAAAGGGCTTCTGAAGAAAGACTCCCAAGGACCCTTGGCTCTGTGGACCTCCTCTACCACAAGGGCAACATCTTTCATTATTATTTCCCCCTCTGCCTCTAGGGGAAAACTCTCCAGGTGTGTCTTGGTAGGACCCTTGAGACTTCCTTTACCACGTTTTTCTGGTGCTCTCTGAACATTAGGATAAAGTCTCTGAGCGGTTAAAAAGCACATGCCCACTGCAAAAAGAGTCTTACCTTCCTTCTCACATCTGGATAGCGTATCTTTGACTTTGGGACCAAAAAGAGATGTGCCGTGAAATGGAGCATTAACAAATGAAAATGTAAAAGGTTCCGCAAAATTGTAAAGGCGCATCCATGCATGCTTCCTAGATGCCGAAACCTGTCACTCTGCTTGTTCCTTCGTTTGCATGTGTGATGAGCCTCATGGAAGAGTTGGCTACTGAATGTATGGTGGCTAACTGGGAAGCTACTTTCTCTTTAGCTTCCTCAGCTACTGCTCTTTCAAGGGTATCTGAAAGCTCCTTGATCAGATCCCTTTGTAACCTTGTGAAATGCGAAAGATAAATCAGGAGAACACATGCTTCCCATATCTATCCATCATCTTAGAATCCTTATTAGGAGGATGGATAGTTGAACTATCCTAGAAGAGTTCCTCCTTGGTCGCTGCCACCATGACCATGGCATCTACTGCAGCCCCTTTTGTCCAGGAGGCCTTGTCACAGGGAGAGGTGATAATTTTATTTGGTCTCCAAGGAACAGGCTTGATGGAATCCAGGGTCTCCCACACTTGCCAAGAGATCAAACCTATGAGCTCATCAGTGGGTGTAGTCACCCAGGAGGTAGATGGGCAGGAACAAAAGGCAGCCAGGTGCACCAACTCCTCAGATGAAGGATTGCTGGACTGCCAGCCACCCCTCTGTTTCAGAATCTCCAGAACCTCCCCAAAGGAAACATACTCGGGGGGGGGGGGTAACCATGGGGATGCATCTCCCTCATCGAGGTCAATGTCTTCAGTATCCGACTCCTCCATGGAATCCAAATGCTTCCTCTTGCAAAGTCTCTTCCTAGGGATCTCCTCAGTGGGGTAGTCTGGGGAGGTATTGGAATAGTCAGGGGTACCTGAATGGGTATCCTGGCACCCGAGGACCCGCTGTCCCTGAGGAATATGGTAGCAAGAAGAGGAATGCAGGGTATCTTGCTGGGATTGCAGATCCAAGGGGACAGGTGACTTTTTAGATGCAGTGGCAGCTATAGTCCTCTCCAAAGTGCCAAAAGCGGACTGCTCCAGAATGGACAAGGACAAAGGCTCTGACAAGCCATGCTTTTGTAATGGGGTCCCCTCCAATCCAGAAGACAGTTCACCAAGGGTTGAAGCCAGAGCCAAGCTCACCTTCGCCGAAGCCCCAAGGTGCATCGCCTGCTCTGAAGACCTGGGAATCAATTCCACTTAAGGTTCATGAGTTTCAATGTGGCTCCGGGAACTCTCTGGCTCTGAAAAGGCAAACAAGTTCTGAGTGAAGGTCTGATCTGAGGAAGAGGACATCTTCGGATCACAGCTGAAAGTCATCAGGCATATTGGATCTGACAGCTCCGAAGGTTGTGCTGAAGTTGGAGGAAGAGGGAGAATGGATAGTTTAGACAGACCTGGCACCATAAGGGTTATGGTCAAGGGGGATTTAGTGATGCTCTGCACCAACAAAATCTTCTGCACCATCCTTTCCACATTATCTTCAGTAAGGCTCCTGGTTGAACGGAAAGAGAGGCAGATGGTGATCTTGATCTTGCTAAGAGGGGAGATGGCACCCTTGATGGAACTGGATCAGAGGTCAGGGAGTACCGTGTCCTCAATAGTGACAGGACAGGCTTAAATGGACTAGTTGCCGGATCCAAAATCAACAGATCCGATCTATCCTTACTAGACAGGATTGGAGCCAAAGAAGTCAGATCCAGTGTGGTAGAGATCAGTGCAGATGGCTCTGATCGGATCACAGACTCCCCAGACTTGGGAGATTTCAACATTTTTGGTTTCGGCTCTGAAGAATCTGTTGGTGCCAAAGAGGGTCCCCTTTTTTCCTTTATTGAAGGATTTAGTGGAAATAGATGAAGCTGGGCTCGAATGAGCTGATTTCATCTTTGTGGATGAGCCAGGTTTGTCTTTACTTCCAGAAACAGCCTCCCCAAAGGCTGAAGGCAACATGCCCCAAAAGATGAGCTTATTTTTTTTCTCTCCACTAAAGCCTGATGTTTAAAAGAATGGCAGATCGCACAATCCTCCTGCAAGTGAAGGGGGCCAAGACAATAATAGACACACAGTGAGTGCAAGTCACTTACTGGGATCTTGTGCCCTGCACTTTGTGCATTTTTTGAAACCAGAAGGTTTCTTCTGTTGCTCCTCATTAATGCAAAGAAAAGGAACAGGCAGAAAATCCACTCACACAGACACATGCACGTGAAACAGGGAATTTTTTTTTATTATTGGAATAGAAAGAAGCAAAAGGAAAAGGAGAGTTACTAACGACAGTAGTTAAAGATATGCCTTTAAAGGTTAAAGGGGAGGGAAGTAACCTATAAAAAAATGGTTACTGGTGGAAAAGTGAAAGGGAACGAGAACGGAGAAACAAAAGTAACCTAATTAAAAATGGTTACTGTAAAGGAAAGGTTATAAACTATAAGGGAGAGATAGGAAAGACTAACTACACTAAAAATATAGAAAAAGAGAGAGTATAGAAGAAAAATTTCTTAATTATATGACCTAATAGCCAAGAACTAGCTGATTGCACCACATCTTCGCAATGCAGCAAACAAGATCTGAGATAATGGTGACAGATGCATTGTGGGTAAGGGGAGGTATCCAAGAGCTTTTTGGTTGCCACAAGCTTACTAACGGCCGAGTCAGATCTGCTGGATCAGATCCAGACCCATATGCGAGGATGAGATGAAAAATTGACAATATCAGATTAAATAATTTCAGGATTATGGAGGAACTGACTCCACATGTAGGATGCAGGGATCCCCCTGTAAAAAGCATATTGTTTGAGCTGTCCCATTACACTGTATGCAACAGGCAACTTTCAAGGTTATAAGCCTAAGCACTTGCAATGTAAAACTATGTTGCAACTGTGCATAACAGAAGCTGGTATTTTGGTTATCTGACTATTGTTAGTATAGGTCTGGGTCTACACTGGCATACCTAGCAATGTTGTAATTTGAGTCTATACCCCAGATATGTGCTATACTTAACTGCAGATACAAAGAGTGTTGTGACTGAAATGGTTGTCTGTGTCCTCTCGATGTGGTAAAGATGCTTGTCACAATGTAACATTGCTGCAGCTAAAATACACTGTGTGCCTGCCTTCATGACTTAGAACGATGTTCGTACAGACTGTCACATTTACATGAAAGGACATAAATATGTCATGTAACAGTAAAACCTGGATGTATTATTAGTGTGATGTGTGAATAGCCTAGTTTTAGGGCCACCAGCCTGATGTTTGCTGATGCCCACAAACTACTAACACTGGATCTAAATCTATGAGAAGCAATTGCATTCTTCCTTAGTTTGAAAGTAGTACCAGGACATTTTGTTCTTAGCTTATTTTAAGGGAAAGGTAGTACTTTTAATACAAAAGTATGAATGGCAAATGTGGAGAGTAGTAAGGTGAAATGAGCAGTGATTGGTAACCAGTTTGTTCAAGAGAGGTGCAGTGGTATTTTATGGTCAGGGGCAAAACAGATGAACAAGCAGATGCTGCTAATTGTGATCTGAATCTTATCTGCACTTTGAATGGAGTTTAAAATAACATTGCAGAGGGCATATCCTAACTGAAGTATGACAACACTGATTTCTACGGCATATCAGGCTTGAGTGGTAATCTGGCTACTGACTAAGAAGCTCTTTAAGTGCATTATATTCACGTAGGCTTTGAAGGAAAGACTAGAGTTAAGTGTAAGATGCAAGTACTTGCTTCAGGGATTGTATGGTATTTGATGATTATCAGCAGTTACTCTGGTTAAGGCTTTACATTTTGTTAGCTTATGGGAGGTACCAATTAACATGGAGGTAATTCTTGAGTGGTTAGTGTGAGTCAGTACCAATAGCCTAGTTACCATTGAGGAAATTATCGGAGCCCTAGTTTGTGGAGTAAACATTATAATTCTCTTTCCCTCAATCAAGAAGTTGAAGGGCGTAGACAGCCCAGACAAGTTTTGTTTGGCCAAGAAAAAGGCCTCTGCAAATTTCTCAAAAGTGACGTTGAATGCTGCTGGTATTTGGACCTCACTTCAAGGTAAATGGTCTTGAGGATTTCAACAGTTATATGAACCTCACTATTTAGTGTTGACTCAGTGGCCACTGATCTAGTAGAAGAAGCTACTATTAACTGGAAAGACAGAGTTCCTCATCTCACTGGAGATGCTGGATTATCTACAACCTGAATGGAAACATTTTAAAATACAGGTTCAAGTCCTTTAAAGGCCACCTCATAACTTGAGGAAGAGATGCAAAGCATTTCAATAACACTGTTCTTCTTTTTTAAAGACTCGACAACAGCCTAATTTTAAAGGCCTCCAGGCAGGGGAAGAACTCAGTCACAAACACACAGCTTCTCAGTATTTTCAGAAAAAGGTGACTGAACAGGCAAAGAATGTTTATATGAATGTATCTGCAGCTCATCTTTCCCATGCTGAATCTCAACAGCACAAAACTTTGTATAAATATTCTATTTTTAAAAAATATGAGGGTCCCCTAAGCCACAGTTCTGGTGCCTTCCATGTGGAGGATTTTTTTTTTCTCTCCACAAGGACATGGTGAAAATCATGCTCCATTTTGACAAAATTATATCAAATACAGCCAAAACATCTGAAACTATACCAATTCAGAACTTTCCACAGAAATACAACTAAGCAAAGCCATGTATTGAGAAATGGAAGAAACATCTCATAGCTGCATGTCAGAGCACAGTAAAAATACTAACAGCAGTGGCAAGAAAAGGACGCTGATTATATTAAACTGTTTGAGACAAATAAGAGGTTTTAGATAAAAGAATAAAAGGCTTTAAAAATAAAACAGTAAAAGGAATGCCAAAAGGGCATTAAGGTGGGTGTAGGCCCAAGAAGAAAAATAAATTTCTGACAGGAAGAAAATGAGAAGTTATGTACCTACCATAACGTTCCATGTTAGTTGTCTTCTTCTCGCCTTCTTTCTTGCTGGATGGGTCCGGAGCCGACCTTCGGCTCTGACTCGGCCTATACTAAAGCTCGAGAGCTATTTACACCGGCTCGAGGCTACCCTATATCCAATAATGCTAGGCGCTAACTACCCAGATCTCGTTTGATAGCTGAAAACTATAGCAGTTTAGCTCTCCAACAAAAGGAGGAGAGGAACCTCGCTAGAAAGTCACCTAGACCTATAGCTACCAGAAGGGATAGCCTAGGGGTCAAGCTGAGGCAAGAAGAAGATCCCCAGGGATCCTTTAGGTCTGTCCAGGCTAGGGGGATGGGGGGTGGGATGCAAGAAAGAAGGCGAGAAGAAGACAACTAACATGGAACGTTATGGTAGGTACATAACTTCTGAATGTTAAGTTGTCAATCTCGCCTTCATTCTTGCTGGATGGGACCGCGTCCCTAGCACCTTCACCCTGGGTGGCTCATCGGAACAGACTCTTGAGAACAGTGGAACCAAAATTAGCCTGGCTTCTGGAGGCCATGTCTAATTTGTAATGAGAGATAAAGGTATGAGGAGAGGCCCAAGTGGCTGCCGCATAAATGGAATCTATTGGTAATCTAGCTTGAAAAGCTATTGAGGTGGCTAACGCTCTGGTTGAGTGAGCCCTGGGCCTTGACGGTAGCTCTTGGCGTCTGAGCTGATAGATGAAAGTGATCACAGATGCCAGCCATCTAGAAAGGGTTACTTTGGAAACTAGAAGGCCTTTCTTACCTGCTGCATAAGAAAGGAAGAGCTGCTCAGATTTCCTAGTTTGTTTGGTTCTATCCAAATAGTAACGGAGTTGACTATGAGGGTCCAGAAAGTGCAGTTTTTGTTCCGCTCTGTTGGAGTAGTTGGGGAAGAAAACTGGAAGATCAATAGTCTGGTTTAGGTTCGCTTCAGAAGAAACCTTAGGTAAAAAGGATGGATTAGTCCTGAGGGACACTCTGTCTTTATGGAAAACTAGATAAGGTGGACGAATGCAAAGGGCGTGAAGCTCTGACACTCTTCTCGCAGATGTTATGGCGACCAGAAAGAGAGTTTTCCAAGATAGCAATTTCAGGGAGCAGGAAGCCGCAGGTTCAAAGGGGGGAAGAATCAAGGAGGTTAGAACCAAATTTAAGTCCCACTGCGGTGGGGGGTCCCTGATTGGGAGCTTAAGCAAAAAGATACCTTTGAGAAAGGTTTTACAAAGCTTATGGGACATGATACTGGAGTCCGAAAAGCCTGCATGAAAGTTCGAAATAGCCGCTAACTGTACTCTGATGGTGGAGGAAGAAGATCCTGAGTGAAACAATTCGGCTAGGAAGTCTAGGACTGATTGGATAGGGGCAGTAAAAGGATCTACATTTCTGGCTCCTGCCCAGAAGGAAAAACGCTTCCACTTGCTGGCGTAAATCCTCCTATTGGGTGACTTTAGGGAAGCTATAAGTATGTCACACATAGAATGGGAAATAAGGGGAAGCCTGGCTAGGGTTGGAATTGGAGCAACCAAGCTGTGAGGTTGAGAGATTGCAGGGAGTGGTGCAGCTGTCCCGACTGATGGGTCAAAAGATCTGGCACTGGGTCCAGATGCCAGGGCTGCCCCAAGAGGTAACGATGCAGGAACAGGAACCATATCTGACGAGGCCAGTAAGGAGCAATGAGGATCATGGTGGCTCTCACAGTGGTAGCTTTCTGAATCAATTGAGTGATTAATGGAAAGGGGGGAAAGGCATACAGAATTCACCGGGGCCAATCGTGGACTACAGCGTCTCTGGGGGGGGGGGGTGGCCAGGAAGAGGGAAGAGAGTGAAGAAGTCGTGGCACTTGCTGTTTTGAGGTGTTGCAAAAAGGTCGCAGCAAGGTCGACCCCATTTCTGAAAAATGTTTTCCACTATAGTTTGATTGAGAGACCACTCGTGAGGCATGAGAATGGCTCTGCTCAACCTGTCCGCTATGATGTTGGACTTCCCGGGGATGTGCGCTGCTGTCAGACACCGCTGAGAGGAGATCGCCCACTGCCAAAGTCTGAGAGCCTCTCAACACAAGGGATAGGAGTTGGTTCCGCCCTGCTTGTTGATGTACCACACTACGGACATATTGTCCGTCTGAACTGCAATAGTCCCGATGGGAAGAGAGTCCTGAAGGGCTTGCAACGCTAAAAGTACTGCTCTCATCTCCAAGACATTTATGTGCAGGTGGCACTCGAAATGTTGCCATGTGCCCTGGACTGTCCTGCACTGAAAATGCCCCCCCCCCACCCGATCAGGGAGGCATCCGTTGTCACCGTGGCGACCAGAGGAGGAGGAGGAACAAATGGTCTGCCCTGAAGTACTTGAGGGGAGACCATCCACCAAGAAAGGTGTTTCTTGCAAGATAGGGTTATTAAAATGTTGTGTGACATTGGAAGCTGTTGAAAGGACCACTGGGAAAAAAGCATCCATTGAAGGATCCGCATATGAAAGCGAGCTAGGGGAAGTAGAGTAATGGCTGCCGCCATGAGACCTAGTATCTTCAGGACAAACCTGGCTTGTATTTTGTTGTTCTGAAGAAGGATGTGAATATGCCTGCGAATATCTAGAACTTTTTGTTCGGTCAGTTTTGCGGAAAGCCGGACTGTGTCTAAGGTGGCGCCTATGAAGGTAATAGACTGACAAGGCGACAAGGCAGACTTTTCAAAATTTATGGAGATACCTAGCCCTTTGCAAGTATGAATGGTGTAATTTCTGGAGCAGAGAAGTTGACGCCTGGTGGGGGCAGTGAGGAGCCAGTCATCTAGATATGGAAACACCTGGAATCCCTGACGTCTCAGATGAGCCGTAACCACTGCCATGCATTTGGTGAACACTTGGGGGGGCTGTATTGAGACCAAAGGGCAGGGCTCTGAACTGATAATGACTGGTTCCCAGCTGGAAGCGGAGAAACCTCCTGGAGTGCCTGTGCATCTTGATGTGGTAGTACGCATCCTGAAGGTCTACTGAGCACATCCAATCGTCCTGACCCAGAAAGGGTAGAATGGACTGTAGCGTGACCATCCGGAACATCGTTCTTTTTACAGACCTGTTTAGTCTGCTGAGATCCAAAATGGGTCTCCAGTCCCCTGTCTTTTTTGGTACGAAACTGAACTTGGAGTAGATTCCGGATCCTTGTTGGTCTGCTGGGACTAGCTGGATGGCTCTTTTTGCTAGCAGTTTTGATATTTCTACTACTGCTTGTTCCCTTAGACTGGGTGGAACATCTGGAAGGGGACATTTTGGCTGAGTTGGGGTGTGGATAAATGGAATTTTGTAACCCTCGGATATGATCGACTGTACCCTTTTGTCTTGAGTGAGTGAAAGCCAGACTTCTGGGTACAGTGATAACCTTCCCCCGACTGCCTCCGAAGGCGGACAGTCGGGCAGCTTCTCAGGGATGCTGGAAGGGTTTGTCAGAAAGAGACTCTCTGCTACCCTGATTTTGCGGACCTCCTCTGCCCCTGGGGTGACGTCTGTTATTGCCCCCCCCGCCTCTAGAGGGGAACTGATCTCTTGCGTCACGCGCAAACTCTTGTGGTTTACGGAACCACATCTTCCCACCCTTCTGACCCTTAGGGTATGGTCTAGACGGGGTGGAAAAACGGACTCCCACGGCAGAGAGAGTCTTGCCTTCTTGCTCACATCGGGTCAAAGTATCCTTCACCTGAGGTCCAAACAAAGCTGAACCGTCAAAGGGGGAGTTTGTGAAGGATGCCTTAAAGGGGTCTGCAAAGTTAAAAAGCCGCATTCAGGTGTGACGCCTTAAGGCCATGCCTGTGCCTGCAGCCCTGCTCGCCCCATTGGCAGCATAGGAAATAAGCCGCATGGAGGAGTTGACAATGGAATTCAGGGTTGCCAGTTGGGAATTTATTTTGTCTTGAGACCCCGCAGCTGTTGGATCCTGTAAGACCTCACCCACTTCTTTGAGCATATCTCTTTGAAGGTGGGTGAAGTGGCACAAATAATTCAGCGAACACGTGACAAAGGTTGCTGAAGAAAACATCCGCTTGCCGTACCTATCCATAGTCCTAGACTCCTTGTTAGGAGGATGGACAGGTACTGAAGGATCAGCCAGTTCCTTCTTAGTGGCTGCAGCCACCACCATGGCATCAACCGGGACACCCTTGGCTAAAAACTGCTTGTCCAAAGGGGCTGTTATAAATTTGGAAGGCCTCCGTGGGGTAGGCTCCATCATGTCAGGGGCCGTCCACGCCTTCCGCGCCACCACTTCCATGAGGAGGTCGAAAGGCGGAGACACCCAGGAGGTGCAAGGGCGAGAGCCAAAAGCCTCTAGGTAAACCGACTCGTCCTCGAAAGGGTTAAGGGTAGACCAGTTCCCCCTCTGCTTCAGGATTTCAAGGATGTCTGAAAAGGAGACATCCTCAGAGGGGGACCGTGGGGACCCTTCTGACTCATCCAAGTCGGTATCCGATGTGACGGACTCAGGGGAGTCCACAAGCTTCCTCTTACATTTCCTCTTCCGAGGGGGTTCCCCTGATGGATCAGGGGAAACCTCGGAAGAGGAGGATAGAAACCTGAGGCGTTGGATCTCTATGGTCAGGAATGAGGGGGTGGGTAGAGACCGCAGCAGGCACTACAGAGGGAGGAGCTGAGGAAGCCGACCGTGGAGCAGGCACAGGGGCCAGCACACTCCTCATGACTTCAAAGGTGCCCCTATCAGGCAGGGTAGAAGGCCCCCGCTCCGCAGAGATAAGGACCCCTCCCGGCACCGAGAGGGACGGCTCCAAAGCCGATGTCGGGGCCGAACTTACCAGCGCCAAAGCTCCAAGAGGGAGAACGGGGTCGGATAAGGGTCTGATGCCACTCGCCCCCTCGGAGCCGATGAGGAAGTCCATGCACCTGGATCCCTCCAAGGATGGGACCATGGAAGAGACCGGAGCCGAAATGTGAGGTATCGGCTCCGACGTGTCGACGGCCATGGCTCCAACAAGCTCCGACTCCGAACGCAGAGGAAGAGTCAGAGGAGGAATCGAAGATGGGGTGGGGATAGCCACTGTCTGTTGAGAGGGGCTATGAAGCATTTGGGCTACTGCCTGAGACTTAAAAAGTCTACTAACCACCCTCTCGAGGTCGTGGTCCGAGAGCTTGGAAGACTTGGAGGAATGGGTTTGATGACTCCGCTCCGAGAGTAAGGGAGACCTTGGAGCTGAGTGAACAGACTCCAAGGATGGAGATCTGGACCTCTTACAGCTGGCAGATGGCGCCACCACTATCGGCGCCGACTGTGTCCCGGAAACATCGGCTCAGGTTCGAGCCGATGTAGAAGCTTGAACCTGAGGAACATCGACTTCAGCCGGAGCCGATGAAGAAGACTGTGTCTTGGAAACTTCGGCTTCAGCCGGAGCCGATGAGACAGCAGTTCGAGAACCACCAATCGAAGGCTCTGAGCTCAGAGCAGACGGCTTAGATGGCTTCGAAGGCTTCCCCGACGAAGACTTGGTCGGGGAACCTTCAGGCTTTAACAAGCCCCTCAAAATCAATTTATTTCTGCGTTCCTGCAGGACTCTTGGGCTGAACGCATGACAGACCGAACAAGAGTCCTGCAGGTGCAGAGGGCCAAGGCAATAAACACAAGAAGTGTGACCGTCTGTCAGCGACATTTTCTGACAGCACGAGTCACACTTCTTGAAGCCTGAGACCCTGGTGTCTTTTGACATCTTAAGAACAGAAAACTAAACACACACACACACACACACAGACACCCTATTAAGTAAAGTCAGTCACACAAAAAAATTAAACTGACAAGGCAGAAAAAAGGCCCAAAGGCCAAACCCTATAACAAAGGGAATTAAAAAAAAGGTCTTAAAAGGGATTAAAAGGGGCCTAAAGGGGAATTAGCTATGAATGGGAAGCTAATGGGATGGTCGCTAACTAAACTTAAGAAAAACCCAGTCTAAAAATAGCAATTTTTTTAACAGAAAAACTTCTAACTTGAAGTGCCGGTAGTAAACGCACCTCGTAGCTGTAAGCGGCAAACGAGATCTGGGCAGTTAGCGCCTAGCATTATGGGATATAGGGTAGCCTCGAGCTGGTGTAAATAGCTCTCGAGCTTTAGTATAGGCCGAGTCGGAGCCGAAGGTCGGCTCCGGACCCATCCAGCAAGATTGAAGGCGAGATTGACAACTTAACATTCTAATTTTTAGATAAAAGTCACAGTGAATATAAAAATACCAAAAAAATTATTAAAAGGAACTAATGTTTCAAGAAAAAAAGCTTTTACAACCAATTATAATAATAATTTTAGAAACAGCAGCCTGGGGCCATCATGATATTGTCCTAGCAATTTACAAGACAGCAAAGATCAGAATAGGGACAACAGTACAGTGCATAATGGTGGCAAGGGAAGGTACCACACAGCATTGAAAAGTTTGGAATGATGAGCAGTCCTACTGTTTGTGGTTATGATGCATTTATGAGTTACTGAGGATGGGACCATTCCTATCTGATCTAACTTTCTACAGTGGAAAGTTTAGACAATAAAACCAGAAAATTATAATCCACATATAAAACATTCAGGAATAAGAAAATTCCAGCAAAACCAAATAACAGGAACAGTGGGGGAAAAATAAAATATCTAAATGTTCTCACAAGAAGAAATAACTAACTGGGTTCTGGCAGCAAATGACCTCAAAAATACAGTGTTTCATTAGTATACATATGAAATTGTTTCCACTGTGAAGTATTCTGACAGTGCTTTTTTCACAGATCTGTTGAACTATAACAGAAAGTGACTATTTCTACTGTACAAGCATGGACTCTACTATACAAGCTAATGCCAAAATTGCAACATTTCTCATATTTTGAAGGCATGAGTGATATAAAGGTAACTAGACAGTTATTGTTGTTGCTGTTGTGTCTTTCGGCTTTTCCCGGTTAGGGGTCGCCACAGCGGAACTCCGGTCTGCTAATGATTGGCAGTAGATTTTTACGTGCCGAGTTGCCAGCTCTGACGCACAACCTTCAACGAAGGTATGCCCACTCATGCATGTCTCCACGCAGAAGACACTCTAGCTGAGAATCGAACCGGACAGCGTCTTACTGTGAGGTGACAACGCTACCGCACCACCACTGCAGTTTTTATCTTAAAGTGATTTGTCCCACTTTTTTAAGTGCTCTGATCTTGTTTTGCATGAACTGTGATAGCAGTGTTACTTACCACAGTGGTAACTGTTATGTGTGCTTTCTTTGGTGGCATTATTTATTTCCTAGTCAAAACTGTCAAGACAGAGCTTATGGTGCCATTCTGAAACGTATTTTTCTATGAAAGTCCACTCCCCACTCCTGCATGATGTCACATGCTACAATAGAGCTGGAAATTTTGAAGCATGGCAGGCTTTTTTTCAGAGACCTGCTTTTATTTTTTTTCCTGGGCTTCAGCTGTTAAATGCATTCACATTCAGTTTTGTAATCTAGCCAGTATTGAACTGGGTGTTTTACTATTTTACATGGCACTACTTTTCATGGAGTTACGGTCAAGTTTCTGTGATGTGAAATAGGTTGCTTCTGTATGTTGTACTGCCAGTACTCTCATGCTTGTTGCAGTTCGATTTTAGAAATGCCATGGGTTTTGTTTCTGTGGAAACAGTCATTTATGTACTGTTTTCAGGCATTTAAGCCAAGACACAATTTTAGTTGTGCTGTGCATACCTCTCAACTATCCAGAATACTGCAGTGTCCCTGACTGAGTTTTCACACATACACACATGGAACTTTAACACAATTATCTCTTCATACTTCATACCTGTGTACATCATAATTACCTTCTTGATCTATTTCCAGCACTATCATCATTCCACCGACTTTCTATCATCCTCCAAACAGTTTTAGGAATTCCCTCATAAATGTCCTACAGCTTCATACTACATTTTCTTCAGGAAAAAAAAAAAGCAGTTCCATTACATAGAGAAGAATTTAAATAATGTACCAAATTTCACTGTGTATGTGTGTGTGGTGCACACGTATTTGTGACCACAGAATGAAAAGGAATGCCATCACTGGTTTAAAAATATATATATTTCATTTAGTAATTAGCAGGAAAAAATTCATTATATCCTAGCAGAAATCACAGTATTCATGATTTCCCAAACACCTTTCACTACATTGTGGAAGAGGCCACAAAGTTTCCACAGTCATCAAAAAATCAACATCAATATCACTGTCCTCTGAACTTTCTGCAGAACTCAAGTAAGGGTCATCCTTATAAGGATTTACAAGTTAGAACTCCAACATCAGAAGTTAAACCAACAGCTTGGACATCACTGCTATTGCTAGAAAACTCACTCCACTCCTAAGATTTGCTTTCACACATTGACAGACCAACCTTAGTGGAATCTCTTACATGAAATCAAAGGTTAGCAGGCATTTCACAGAGAACTATAAGGAGATGGATCATACAATAAACAAAGACAAAAAAAAGGAAAAAATAATCACAAACCATGAAACGATTATGGCAAAAACCACAGGAGGAGACATTACAACACTAAAGAACCCAAAAAAGTTAGAATAGAGACAAATCACTTTAAAAGAACCTTTAAATTACTTTTTAGCCACCTACCTTAACATTCTCAGAGTTCAACTCTGAACTGGTATACAAGCCCTTCAGGAAACCTGTCGTTCTTATAACCTGTTAACAAAATATGAACACACATTTTAATACTAATCACTAAATCCAAGCACTTCATTTACAATTCCTATTCCAACAATTATGTAAATGGATCACTTCTACCTTATGAATAACTGTAGAATCTAAACATACATGAACAGACCCAATCACATGCAAAGGAGTTTAAATGGGAAAGCTTTGGTATGAGCACATGTGTGTATGCATGCATTCTATTATAAACACGTATACATCCAACACTAATAATTAACATTAATAATTAAAATGTTTATTAGACAAAGTGTAGATATTTTAGTAATCATCCTATCTGAATCATCAAACATTTATGACCATTCAACCCATAATAACAGTTAAGAAACTTCATATTTACACTAAAATAGAGAAAGCTTCAAAACACACAGCTTCCTTAAAAAAAAAAAAAACTAAAGTCTCCAGAAATGAAATTCATTAAATACAAAATTAAATATATAAATAAAATAATAAAACACACAACTAACTATCTGGAAAGTACAGTTGTATAAACTTAACATAACAGTAAATGTTTGAATAGATTACTGCTACAGTAGCTTAAGCTATATGGGTCATATCCGGTCAAGGATAGGACACCCCGTGAGCTTCTGAAGCTTTAGGACACCTTCCACATGCCCTAACCAATGAATGCCTTACGCGGAGTGGTATAAAATCATTGATTAAGCTATTAAACCTTCAGAGCTTTTTTGTACCAGAGTAAGGGAGACTAGAGCCCTGCCAGCTAAGTTATATGCCAAGAGAAAGGAAAAGGGAAAATTATCCACACCCAGAAATAAAACATAATAAAACAAGGGGGAATGGTGGAGGGGAAGGTGTTCCTACTGCAACAGTGATCTATTTGAACATCTACTATTATGGTAAGCTTACTTACACAACTATACAATGTTCATCATGCAATCACTACTGTTGCAGTGGCCTAAGGTATATGTATCGAATACCACAGCTTAAAGAAAAGGAAGGAAGAAAAACAATCACAGTCCAGAAGCCCCTGGAGAATAGTCAAAGCAAAGCCTCCTCTGAAACTGGAGAAAGAATCTAATTTGTAGTGCTTAGTAGAGGTGTGCTAAGATGACCAAGCTGCTCCTTCTGGTATATTTTTAGGGTCAAAAATAAAAAACAGGATCACAGTATCTGGTGGAAATCAACACTTTTATTCAAACACAACCTCAAGTAACTGGTTTTGTCTGTTCTGATTCAAACATAACATTTCTCCATTTTAAAATAAAATAGTCCATCACATGATTTACTAAAAATGACATCATACATTACATGTTATGCTAAAAAAATAACAGAGTCAAAAAATACTCATTAACCAACTACCATTAATATTTTAGTAGTGAAGGGACAGTTAATGATTAGTAACCTAACTAAAAGTAATAGTGATTTTTTTGGAGGAAGCCAGTCACTTTTGTAGAAAAATGGGGTTACTTGAGGTTGTGTTTGAATAAAAGTGTGGGTTTCCAGCAGATACCGCCATCTTATTTTTTATTTTTGAATTAGTTGTTTGCCATTTGCTGCTTTGGAGAGAGAGATTTTTAGAGTCAAACACTTTCTAAAAAGCCACAGAAGTAGTCACAGCCCTAGTAGAGTGGGTCAAAACTTGCCAGAAGTGTTTTATTATAATGAAAAAGTACAAAAAGCAATAGCATGAGACAACCATTTACAAATGTTTCCATTTAAACCTGATTGTCCAACTCTACAGGACATAAACAGATGATTAGACTTCCTGAAGGCTTTTCCCCTGTAAATGAAGTATCTGAGTTGCAAGTGCATATCCCGAGACTGGAGAATTCTCTGTCTCCCCTATTTTCTAAGTCTGGATAGAAATCAGGGAGATGAACAGCCAGGTCAATAAAATCTCTGAAACTACTTCAGGTATAAAGGAAGGATATGTTCTCAAAGTTATCCTATCTTTGTGAAATATGAGATATGATTGAATCACCATAAGAGTTTGTAACACAGATACTCTTCTTGCAGAAGTCAGAACAATGAGTAAAGTACAGTTCTGTATGTAAACTTAACCTAACAGTAGATGTTCAAATGATCACTGCTGCAGTAGCCTTAAGTATACGAGTTATATGCTGCACAGGATGTAACCACTGCAGTGCATGTAGGGATGTAGAAAATCAATAGTTTGGGTGCCAGACTCTTCAGAGCTGTCATGCCAACTGAAAGAGGATAATATATGTAAATATATATATATTTACACACACACACACACACACACACACACACACACACACACACACACACACACACACCAATATAAGAGGGATGGTGGGAGGGATGGGCTACTGCAGCAGTAATCATTTGAACATATATTGTTATGGCAAGTTTACTTACACAACTGTATTATATTCAGCATTTGATCATAGCTGCAGTAACCTTAGCTATATGGGTAGACTGATACACCTTACAATGACTGAGAGGAGAAAGGATGAGGGTCCAGGAGCCCCTGGAGAATGGCACTAGCAAAGTTTGCTCTAGACATGGAAAAGGAATCCAGTAAATTATATTGCTTTGTAACTGTGCAGTGGAACAATATGCTGCTTCTAGATTGCTTCTGGAGTCGACTCTCTTTCCAAAAAGACACAGTTGAAGCCAAGACCCTGGTAGGGTGTCCCTTGACCCTGCATGGAATTGATTTACTGTGATGGGTATAACAAAAGGGGATAGTATGCAACAACCATTTGGAGATAGTCGGCTATGGCATAGCTTGTTCATTTTTCTAACCCTCACAAGAAATGAATAACTGATCAGAGTTTCTGAAAGTATTTAGTTCTTTCATTCTCTGTGGCCTGGGCCAGAAAAAAAGTCACTACAATGATCTTTGGAGAGTCATTCAGAATGACCCTGGATATTAGAGGAAAGGGTGGAAAGGCATAGAGGAACACCCCATTCCAAGGTAATGAAAATGCATCTTTTTTCCAAGCCTTTCTGGAGGAAAGTTTTGCCAGTTGTTTGTTTTGAATGGAGGTGAAAAGATGTACTCAAGGTGTTACCCACAAATGGATTAAATCTGGAAGACTCCCTGACTGAATTTTCATTTGGGAGGGTCTGTCCTTGTCCTGCTCATCTTTTCTGCCTGCCATACCATTTTGCTATGATGAGATGTAATATGCCTGTGGGGCAAGATTGTGCTAAATTGCTGTATCTCAGGCTACCATGACTAATCTGCATAGAAGGTACCTCCCAACTCTAAATTCTGATAAAATTAACACTGAATTTTACCCAGACAATACATTTTCACATAAAATTAGCTCCCAAATACTTCAGTGCTAAAAACACCATCCCTGACAGGAAATTTCTAATGTTTGAAACAATATCTCTTTTCTTAAATGGGGAAATACCACTTAAAACCCTAATTTAAAAAAATAAAACTTTTTTTTCTTAAAAGGGGCAATAAATCTGTTTGTAAGGGTTCCCCACTGGGGACTTGCCTGCCAGAAACAAAGCTAAAAGCCAACTGCTGTTCCTGTGAAGCCCTTGAGCTGCTTCCTCATAAGACAACAAGAAAATAAGAAGAAAGTTAAACTCTGACTGCTGATTTCTCTTCACAGAACTGTCGAATCAGCAGTCAAGAATGAAGGTATAGGAGAGAGTCAAAGCTTTTGGAAGTTGGCTGGTTGTTGTTTCCTGGGCAGAATGCAACCCATGTATAGCCTGAAGGTTACTGCAGCAGTGGAAATGACCAGAACTCTTTCTCATCAACAGCATAAAGGATAAAAGCTACAGTGACCATCTCAAAGCCCTGTCCCTCTTCTTATCTTACAGGCTACCAAAGACAACCTCTGTGTCACTTACACAGCCTCAACCAACTCCATCCCTTCAGACATATTGCATATTCTCAAATCAAATCATTTAATCAAATCAAATCAAATCAAATCATCAAATAAACATCCACTGAGGACATCTTAATCTCTTCTGCATCATAAATACAACATGTTGAAGGGACACATATGTTATCACAGAGAAAGCACATTTCTCTAAGTTGCACTTACCATAACAGCAGATATTTGAATTCCTCACTGGTGCAGTAGCCTTTTGGGTATAAGGGTTGTATCCTACCTAGGATACAACAACAGGCCATTGTCACAAAGTTCTAGCTCCCTTCCATATCTTCACTCTGACAGCTGATTGGTCAGCCCACTGGTGGGAAATCAGCAGTCAGGGAGAAGAAATCTTAGGACCTTCCTGCGCACAAAGAGAGAAAGAACTTACTCATCCTGAACCTGTAAAATATAACAGAAAACCAAAAACTTTACATCTCAACAACTACATACAAAAGAAGGGGTGGTGGTGACAGGTGGGGGAAGCTGCTGCAGTAGTGGAGGAATTTAAATATCTACTTTTTATGTTCATCATTATCATACTGCACTAGCCTATTGGCTATATGGGTTGATTACCAAAGCCTGTCCAACTTGTGAGGAGGAAGGATAAGAACCCAGGTGCTCCCGGTGAATGGTCTTAGACCTGGAAAAGGAATCCAGTTTACAATGCTTTGTAAGATTATGTACAGAGGACCAAGGTCCTCCTAGAGTCCACTTCTGCCAATATAACAAAGTAGATGCCAGGTCTCTAGTAGAATGTGCCTTGATACTGCCTAGAACTGATTTACTATGGTGGGAATAACAAATGGTAATAGCAGAGGACAATGATCTAGAAATAGTCTGGTTTGACATGTGTTGTCCCTCCATTGTCACACCATAAGAAATAAACAGCTGATCAGCTTTTCTAAAGGACTTGGGTAGCTCATGTACTATCTTGACAGAACAATGTATGCCCAGAGTATGTATAATCTTTTCTCCCTGGTTCTAAGAATCTGGAAAAAACACACAGAGCGATTAATATTGTGATTCAAAGTAAACTCTGAAAACAACTATGAGCATAAATGAGGGATTTGTTCTTAATGAGACCCTATCTCTGTGGAAGTCCAAGCAGGGTTTACCCACCATGAGAGAATACAACTCATATTAAAGTTTCAAGTACAAAGTTAAGATCCCAGGAAGGAGGCACCTGTTTTTTATAGGAGGCTCAAGATATAAAATCCCCTTCAGAAACTGTTCTATCAAACACAGAGAAACAGGGATGAAAAATCAGATTCCCTGAATCAGCTTATCTTTCTCATCACACTTTTTTGATAATTTCTGCAGCAGAAAGTCTGAAAAACTAGATCTCTAACCAAGGTAAAATTCAAAATGTCATTCTTGACATCATCTGGGAGGTTCTTAAAACACAGCCTGGCAAACCTCCTCAAAACAGCTCCAATGGCAATAGCCCCTGGAAGTGGCATTCACAGAGTCATAAGCACATTTCAGACGATAAGCAGTGACATGGGAAACAGTAGAAACCAAGTTAAACAAAGCACACTTCTCTTCACAAGAAGAAAAAAGAAGTTATGTACTTACCATAACGTTCCATGTTTGTAGTCCATCTCGCCTATATTCTTGCTGGATGGGTTCAGAGCAGATATTCGGCTCTGACTCTGCCTATAATAAAACTCAAGAGCTTTTTACTGGCTCGAGGCTAGCCCCTATCCCATGGTGCCTCACAGCAATTCCCCAGATCTAGTTTGCAAGAAAGTAATAAATACCTATCAGGTAATAATAATAAGAAAGAAGTTGTAAAATATAGGAAGGGATTAGAAACATAATCCATTCCAGGTGGACAATAAAGGGCAAAGTCAGGCAGCCCCCAAAAAAGGTCCACTAGATCCCCCAGAAACGGAAAGGGGGTTGGAGGGAGGGACGCAAGAATGTAGGCGAGATGGACTATAAACATGGAACGTTATAGTATGTACATAACTTCTTTATGTTATGTAGCCCTATCTCGCCATAATTCTTGCTGGATGGGACAGCGTCCCTAGCACCTTTATCCTGGGTGGCTCAAGCAAAGAGACTCTTCAGCACAGTGGACCCAAAGGATGGTGGAGGCTAAATCCAATTTGTAATGAGTGACAAACGTATGTGGTCTTGCCCAAGTAGCTGCTGCACAAATAGTATCAATTGGGAGCCTAGACCTAAAGGCGCATGAAGTAGCTACAGCCATAGTAGAGTGACCTTTAGCTTTTAACGGTAATTGTCTACCAGCTTGTTGATAAGCAAAGAATATGCAATCCAAAAGCCATTTTGAAAGAGTAAGTTTTGAAACAGGTAAAACTTTTCTTTTGTCAGAAAATGAAACAAAAAGTTGATCAGATTTCCTGAATTCTTTGGTCCTGTGTATACAGAATCTGAGTATCCTGTGGACATCTAGCTGGTGACGTCTATACTCTGATTTATTACAGTGGTTTGGAAAAAACACAGGTAGCTCATTGGTAGTATTCAGGTTGTGTTCTGAGCATTCCTTAGGGAGAAAGGAAGAGTTTGTCCTAAGAGAGACTCGATCCTTGTGAAAGATAATGTAAGGAGATTGAATAGTTAGGGCTTGAAGTTTCAAGACTCTCCTAGCTGATGTTATAGCTACCAAGAACAGGGTTTTCCATGATAACAATTTTAAGTCTGACAACGAGGATGGTGCAGACATCAAAGATGAGAGGACTAAATTTAAGTCCCAGGGTTCTAAAAGTTGTTTTATTGGGGGCCCAAGAAGAAGAACTCCTTTTAAGAAGGTTTTACAGAGGGAGTGTTGCATGACTGGATTTCCCATGAAACCAAAATGGAAATTGGAAATGGCAGCTAACTGAACTGTAGCGGCTGCCGCTCCTTCATGAAAAATTGTTGTTAGGAAGCATAAAATGGATTCTAAAGGAGCTGTATATGGATCTAAGCCCCGGTTTGTAGCCCAAAAAGAAAACCTTTTCCATTTGCTAGAATATAGTTTCTGAGTGGAAGGTTTATGGGATGAAATTAGGATGCGTTTGACCGTTGCAGATAAGGGAATGCACCTGGCTATACGTGGAATTGGAGCAGCCATGCTGTCAATTTGAGGGTGTGGGTGGAGGGGTGGAACTGTCCCGATTGATGAATCAAGATATCTGGAGATGGATCCAGAATCCATGGTTCCTCCAAAAGGTAGGGCCACAGGAAAGGAAACCAAACTTGTCGAGGCCAGTAAGAAGCAATGAGGATCAAGGAGCTCCTCAACTGTCTTGCTTTCTGTATTACTTTGGGTATGAGTGGAAAGGGAGGAAAGGCACAGAGAAAGTCCCGGGGGCCAATCGTGAACTAGAGCATCCCTGGGTGACATCCCCAGATGGGGAATGAGGGCAAAATAGATTGCAGCAAGGCTGGCCCCATTTGTAAGAGATCTCTTTCGCAACTATTAGATTCAGGGACCACTCGTGAGGCATCAGAATTGCTCGGCTGAGTTTGTCCGCTATTACGTTGGATTTCCCCAGGATATGCATTGCTATCAGGAAGCGTTGAGTATCCATCACCCATTTCCAAACTCTTAAGGCCTCTCTGCAAAGCGGGTAAGACTTGGTTCCCCTTTGTTTGTTTATGTACCACACAACAGACATGTTGTCCGACTGAATCGCAATCGTTCCACTAGGAAGGGAGCTGTGAAGTGCTTGCAACGCACATAGCACCGCTCTCATCTCCAGGACATTGATGTGTAAGTAGTTCTCATGGTTTTGACAAGTACCTTGGACTGTCTTTCCCAGATAATCCCCCCTCCCACCCTATCTGGGAAGCGTCCATGGTCAAAACTGCTTTCTCTTGGGGAGGAACAAGTGGACGACCTATGGCAAGTTGTTTCGTGTGTAACCACCATGTCAGTTCCCTTTTACATGCGTTTGTTATTAATATCTGGTGAGATAATGGAAGGTCTTTCATCAACCATTGTGCAAACAGCATCCATTGGAGAATCCTCATATGTAGACAAACAAGAGGAACTAATAAGATGTCGGAAGCCATAGTCCCTAGGACATGAAGTACTACTCTGGCCTGGACTCTTTTGTTTGTTTAATAAGGATCTGATCTGACTGCGTAGAGATTCCACTCTTTCCTGTGTTAGCTTTACTGACATGGTGGTTGTGTCTATTTCTGAGCCTAGACATACAATATGCTGCGAGGGAGATAAGACTGACTTTTGCAAGTTGACAGTGATGCCTAGGCTGGCGCACAAGGACAGAGTCTCGTCCCTGGTTGTTATGAGTTGATGCTTGGTGGTAGCAGTGAGGAGCCAGTCGTCTAGGTACGGAAACACCTGGAATCCTTGACGTCTCAGGTGAGCCGTTACCACTGCCATGCATTTGGTAAACACTCTGGGGGCTGTAGTGAGACCGAAGGGCAGTGTTCTGAACTGAAAATGGCTGTCTCCCAGCCAGAAGCGTAAGTGTCTCCTGGAGCTCCTGTCCATTTTGATGTGGTAGTAAGCATCCTGGAGATTGATTGAGCACATCCAGTTGTCTTTGCCGATAAAGAGAAATATCGACTGCCCAGTGACCATTCGGAACTTTGATTTTCTTATATGCTTGTTGAGCCTGCTGAGATCTAGAAATGATCTCCAGTCCCGTGTCCTTTTTGGAACTAAAAAGAATCGAGAGTAAGTTCCGGATCCTACTTGCTCTGCGGGGACTTCTTGGATGATTCTTTTTTGTAGCAACGAAATGACCTCTGATGTTGCATGGGTGGTACGTCTGGAAGAGACCGGTTTGTTGGGGGTTTGGAAATAAAGGGAATCAGGTAACCTCTGGATATTACTGTGTGTACCCAATGATCTTGAGTGATAGTTAGCCAGGCGCTTGGGTACAGCGATATACGACCTCCGACTGCCTCCAGAGACGGACAGTTGGGCAACCCCTCAGGGTCGATGGAAAGGATGATCAGAGAAAGCTTCTCTGTCTCCCTGATGTTGCGGACCTCCTCTGCCGCAAAGGTGGTGTCTTCCATTATATCCTCCCCCTCTGCCCCTGGGGGAGGGTTGACCTTGTGCCTGAGGAAAACCTTTCTGGGATTTGCGGAACCACATTTTCCCTCTTGTATCACCCGTGGGATAGGGTCTGGATGGGAGAGAGAAACAGACTCCAATGGCAGATAAGGTTTTTCCTTCCTGCTTGCACTTAGTCAAAGTCTCTTTCACTTGGGGTCCAAAAAGAGATGAACCATCAAAGGGAACGTTAGTGAAGAAAGACTTGAAGGATTCCGTAAAATTACAAAGCCACATCCATGAATGTCTCGAGGGCTATTCCTACTGCAGCTGCCCTGCTCGCTCCATCTGCCGCATATGAGATCAGTCTCATGGAGGCATTAGCTATGGAAGTAAGGGTGGAGAGCTGCGTGGAAACCTTGTCCATGGAACCCGGAGCTACTGAACCCTGGAGGGTATCTCCTAACTCTTTCAGGAGATCCCTCTGCAGATGAGTGAATTGAGTCAGATAATTCAGCGATCTTAGTGTAAATGCCGCCGAAGAAAAAGTACGCTTCCCGTACCTATCCATTGTCCTGGACTCCTTGTTAGGAGGATGGATATTAGAAGACGTCTCAGATAATTCCTTCTTGTTGGCCGCTGCTACCACCATAGCATCAAGTGGAACTCCCTTGCTAAGGAAAGACTTGTCCTCAGGTGCTGTCATAAATTTGTTTGGCCTCCTCGGGACAGCTTCCACTGAATCTGGAGAGGTCCATACTTTCCACGAAATGACCCCCAAAAGTTGGTCATAAGGTGGTGTCACCCAGGAGGTGGGAGGTCGGGAGCCAAAGGCCTCAAGACACACGGATTCATCCTCAGTAGGGTTACAGGTCTTCCAATCACCCCTCTGTCTAAGGATTTCTTGGATGTCAGAGAAGGAGACATCCTCAGAGGGAGATCTAGGGGACCCTTCTGATTCCTCTAAATCACTGTCTGATGTGACAGACTCAGGGGAGTCGACATGTTTCCTCTTACACAACCTCTTCTGAGGGAGCTCTCCAGCGGGATAATCTGGGGAGGTCTCGGAAGAGGGGGCGCCTCCAATCGGGGTTACTTGGGCCTCTGGTTCCCTACGCTGTGGGGGTGGCAGGGGGGGAGAGGTTGCTGCCTAATGCTGGTGGGACACAGGTTCCAAAGGAATGGCTTTGGCAGAGGATAAAGCCTTCTCTATAGCTTCAAAAGCCTTCCCCCCCACTCCGAAGAAGACTTCAGCTCCGAGGGGGCGGATGGTCGAATCACAGCAAGAGGGAATGACTCCGAAGCAGAAGTGGGAGCCGAGCTGAGTTGATCCGAAGCTCCAAGAGGGAGGGTCGGTTCCGAAGAGAACCCAGGGTGACTGTCCCCCTCGGAGTTGACATGAGAGTGTCGGCTCCCAGAACCCTAGGCTCCAAACTGAGCCATTGAGGATAGAGTAATTGGCTCAGAGGAAACAGGCTGAATACCCGGAGCTGAAGGGTCAAAGACAGAGGAACCTGATGTAATAGGATCTGAGAACGAAGCAGTCAGAGGAGGAACAGTGATCGGTATGGGGGACGGCTCTGAGACCTTTGGGTCTGGAGGGGTCAATTTTCTAGCTACAGCTGGATCCGAAAGCAACCTCTTCACCACCCTCTCAATGTCCTCATCTGATAGGGTCCTGGAGGATCTGGTGGAGACTGAAGGAGACCTCCTTCTCTCCAAAATAGGAAATACAGTCTCGATGTCTCGGAACCGATGGAACAGACTGTACTGAAGATGAAGCAGAGTCAGAACCAGAACTCCTTAGACTTTTTGGTCAGCTCCGAAGTCGGGGCCGATTATTTTCTCTTTGAAGATTTTGGAGCTGCCTGACCAAGTTCCAGCTGTTCCTGGAAGGAACTGGTCATAAGACTCCTGTCAATAAGCTTTCTCTTCCTTTCATTTAACACTCTTGTACTAAAAATGTGACAGAAGGTGCAAGGCTCCTGTTAATGGGCTTCGCCCAGACTATATATGCAACTGGTGTGGCTGTCTGTAAGAGACATTTTCTGTGCACACCTGTCGCATTTTTTGAAGGCCGAAGGCGATGATCCTTTTTATCCTTATCTTTATCTTTAGACATAGTTAAAGACTAAAAAGTAAAAGTGTAAGGAAGAAGAAAAGTTTTTTTTTTTTTTTTTTTTTTATATAACAGTCACACACACACACACACACACACAGGGAGGAAAGGCCCTCTAACTTAAACGGGCTGTACAGTCCTAAGGGGGGAATAGGGGTTGAAAACTTTCAAAAAACAGAAGCACAATACAGAAGAAACTATTAATATGTATATATGGCAGAAAAAGATGGTAGAAAAGGACTAAATAAGTAAAAAAATCGTTCTACTTAGCCAACGAGCCAGTAAGACACAACCTCGAAGCTTTCGCGACAAATGAGATCTGGGGAATTGCCATAAGGCATCATGGGATAGGGGCTAGCCTTGAGCCAGTAAAAAGCTCTCGAGCTTTAGTATAGGCCGAGTTGGAGCCGAATATTGGCTCCGAACCCATCCAGCAAGAATTACGGCAAGATAGGACTACATAACATATGATGATAAAAAAAGTAGATATATACTCACCAAAACGTTCCGTCTGTGTTGTCCATTTTCATTCTTCCTCAACAACTTGGTTCAGATCCAACCCTCAGATCCAACTTGGCCATTATTTTCAGCTTGTAGCGACTTGAAACTCTCGAGCTCCTGTCTTACCCACAATGCTCTAACATCATCAGATCTTGTTTGTTGGCCTACAGCATCAAGGGAAAAATTAGTACCCTTGCAATAGAAAAACATACCTGGAGCTCAAAGGAAGAAACAGTGGTTCTCTTATAAGGTCTCGTTCTTCCAGAAGCCATTAGTTTAAAGGTAGGGGGTTGGTGGGAGGGAAGTTGAGGAAGAATGAAAATAGACAACAGAGATGGAACGTTACGATGAGTACATAGCTTCTTTATCTGATGTTGTCAATTTTCATTCATTCCTCAACAACTGGGACAGAGTCCCTAGCTACTTGAAATCCTGGGTGGACTCTAAGAAAGGATATTCCTAAACACTGTTGAGTCAAAAGTTGCTCTTCCCTTCGAGACCAGATCCAATTTGTAATAAGTAATAAAAGTATGGAGGATTACCCCAAGTAGCAACCACATATATATCATCAGTGGAAGCCCTGGATAAAAATACTGATGATGTTGCCATGGACCTGGTTGAATGGACTCAGGTTTTGGTAAGGAAAGGCCTGATTTATTTTAGACAGAGGAAATACACTCAGTTAGCCATCTGGCTAAAGTTACTTTCCTAATCAGTTTACCTAAATTGGAATCTGCACAGGAGACAAATAATTAATATATTTTTTCTGAAATCCTTTGTTCAATACAAGTAAAAACATAATCTGGCTATAGAAGGAGTTCGAACCTAAAGCAACTACTCTATTATGAACAGCAACCATGTGTACAAGCTCCTTTACAAAATATAAGAAAGGGCACATCTAAATGTGGTAGATGTGTATGTTGTAGATATATCAACACAGACAAGACCTTCTTGCATCCTATAGATGGTTCCGAGCTTATGTTGAAAGCAACTGGCAACTGTTAACACAAAAAAATTTGTTTCTTTGGCAAAGTATGTTTTATGTAATGCCTACTATGTTAGAAAAACAAATCAGAAATTAAAACAGTGCATTAGTAGTCATACATCTGAGATCAATAGACAGACTGCAACCAATGCACTTTATAAACACACATCAAAAAATGGGCAGAACTACCCATTTAAGTTTTGTATATTAAATGTTTTACATGACAATCTATGAGAAGGTGACATCACTCACACCACTGAAATGGCTGAATATTACAAGATACTTTAATCGAGAGCTCATGTCCCTCCACGGTTAAATGGATATGTCACCATAAAACCTTTACTAAGACAGCTACGCAAAAGAGTATAGACATAAATATAGTTTAATATACTATATATATATATATATATATATATATATATATATATATATACACATCTATATATATATATATATATATATATATATATATATATATATATATACATCTCTCTCTCTCTCTATATATATATATATATATATATATATATAGTTATATATGTATGTAGAGAGAGAGAGAGAGAGAGAGTAATATGATACAAGATTTACACATTGTTTTAAGTGACTATTTTACTATGAATTCTTGCATCGTGTGACTTTCAACATGTGACAGATTTATCATGTGATTATCTTATCATGCAAGTACTTGAACTTTTTAAATGTTTTTTCGGTTTATAATATTTTTGATTTGCCTGAGGAAGTCTCGCTAGGCAAAAGTTTTTACCTGCAACATTAAAGGTTCAACATTAGCAGAACACCTTGGACTTGGTTGTTCTTCCAGCTTGACGTGTTTTCTTGTGATTATACTGTTTTTAGTGAAATACTGCAGGATTTACCAGTTTTTACTGACTGTTGCCTTCTTACTTTTCGTGATTTTATACTGTTGGTTACAGACATGTCAAGGGCTGGAACTATGCCTCCTAACAGTAATGTCCCTATTCGCTCTTTATTTACTTTATCTGAACTGGTGGACGTTCCTTTAAATTCACTACTTGGCACACTTGGGAATGAAGGTGAACAAACTGGACCTCACGTCACTCCAGATACAGATTCACTTGAGCAATTCAAAATGAAACTTAGGCATTTGAATACAACGGTTTTCACTTTAAGCAGCTACAATTTCAGCACCTGTGTTTTTCTACCTATCTGAAGCATAAAGTCATACCCTGCAGTGTATGGATTCTAAAGATGCTCACCTACTGTAATAAGTATCCAGACCTACTAAGGAGATGGCAACTTATCAATTTAAGTTGCTCATTTAGATATATGGAGTTAAATAATACTTCTTTTGAGCTAGTGGAGACAGTTTTATGCAGCGACATTCGGACACCCTATTATACAATTATATATATTTTTATAGATTGTTTTTAGGGTAGCAGGGTAGATTGTTTTTACAGCACAACAAACCACTCCCATGCCTGATAAAAAGTATATATATATTCAGAAAGCTTGTGAGGAAATTACTCTATTTTTCTTTTACTTGGATCGCTTGTCTGTGTACTTAATAAAGGATTTTCAACTGGAAACAGACTGCCTGCCTTGCTTGGATTACTTTTGAATACTTATTAATGCTGTACAATTATATATTTTCTATTATTATTTTTTGTTTTGTTTTGACTTAAAACAAGTTTAAGTTTAAGTTCACTACTTCTACTAGTATTGTCTGATCTGATTAATATACAGTGATTAACTAGAAATATATGGACTGAAAATCATCCACACGGAGAGGTTTCTTAAACTGTTTTGTAGATGATTTGTTCCTGATGTGGCAGGATGAAAAATGCTTGTTTGATGATTTTCTTGATTATACTTCTGAGACATCAACTTTTTTAAAGTTTAAAAAGAGTTGTTTTAGTAAGAAAATTGATTTCTTAGATGCGACTATTTTCAAAAATAATCGTGGCTGCATAGAAACAATGCTGTATAAGAAACCTGTAAAACGTAATTCAGATTTGCATAGAAGCATGCGTCCACACTTCATATTCACTAATGTCATACATGATCAAATGACCACAGCTACCAGACTGAACACCATGGACAATATGATGAACACCCAACTAGAAAATATGGTTACTGATTTCAGTAATAGAGGGTATGCCACCAAAATCAGTAGATATATTTGCAACGAGGCAAAGAACCAATGTGATTAATAGATTGCTTAATGTTGGATTCTGACACCACCTTACAAAGGAAGAAAGGATTTGTTCGTAAAACTACCCTATCCTTGTGAAATATCACATAAGGAGGTTTAGCAGACAATGTTTGAAGCTCTGACAGTCTTCTAGCAGATATGATGGCTACCAAAAATATAATTTTCCAGGTCAAAAACTTTAAGTCGCATTTTGCTACTGGTTCAAAGGGAGAGTGAATTAAGGCCTATAACACTAAATTTAAGTCCCATGGTGGAGTTGGATCATTGTAAGGATGTCTCAAAAGAAGGGTACCTTACAAAAAGGCCTTACAAAGTTTTGATGCAGCTAACAAGGAGTTTTCAACCTTAAATGAAAATTAGAGATGGCAGCTAGTTGTACTTAATAGCTATGGAACTGGCTTCTTCATGGAAATTTGTTGCTAAAAATTCATGGACACTACGCACCGGTCCTGAAAAAGGGTCAATATGCTTTTGTTGTGCCCAAAGGGCAAATCTGTTTCATTTACTTCTGTAATTTTTTTTGTGGAAGCTTTATGAGAAGACAAAAGTATTTGATGGACAGGGGAAGAGAGCAAATACTGTCTTGGCTATCAATGGAAGTAGAGAAACCATGCAATCCGTTTTAAGTTTGAGATATCCAGGTGAATCATGTCTGTTCGGTGAGACAGAAGGTCTGGAATTGGATCCAAAATTCAAGGAGGGTAGACTAGATGACGCCAAAGAAAGGGGAACCAAATTTGTCGAGGGCAGTAAGGGGCAATGAGAGGATGACTTTGCTCTTCAACCATGATGCTTTCTGTAGGAACTACCAGGAGGCCAATCATGTAGAGATTGTCTCTTGGTGACTCGCCCAATGGGGCGATTAGATTAAAGAACCTGCTGCTCTTGTTGTTTAGCAGAGATTCAAATAAGTCACATCATGGTCAGCCCCCATTGGTGAAAAATAATTTCTGCCACCTTATTTCTGAGAGACCACTTGTGAGGTAGTGGAACAGACCTGCTCAACTTGTCTCCTATCGCACTGGATTTCCATGGGATATGCATTGCTATCAGAAATCAGTTGGAAGAGATTGACCATTGCCAAACTCTGACAGCTTATTGACACAAGGGGTAAGATTTGGTTCCTTCTTGTTTCTTGATGTACCACAACATGGACATATTGTCTGTCTGAATTGTAATACTCCCAACAGGGAGAGAGTCTTGGAAAGCCTGCAGTGACTGCTCTCATTTCCAGGACATTGGTATGCAAGATGGCCTGTTCAGGGACCATGTGCCTTGGACAGTTTTTCCCAAGGAAGTTTCCCCCCACCCAATCTGGGATGTGTCTGTGGTCACTATGGCCATGGGTTGAGGTTGAATGAAAGGACAGCCTTGTAGAACCTGATCTGAGCAGATCCACCAGCAAAGATATGTCTTGCATGCTTGGGTAATTTTTATCTGAGTCGACATATACTGATAAAGACTGGACCATTGAGTTGTTAACATTCACTGTTGAATCTTCATATGAAATCTTGCCAGTGGTACTAGAACTGTCACTGCAGACACTGATCGTAAAGCTTATAATGTCAAGAGGGCTGAAACTCTGGAATACAAATGATCTTTCTGACCTGGAATTGGATAGTCTGCACTCTTGGCAAGGGAAGACAGGATGTCACAGATGCCGTGTTGAAGATCGTTCCTATGAACTCCAAAATCTGACATGGTTCTAAGATTTGTTGTAATTTATGGTAATCCGCAGTAGGGAGCAAGTCTGAAGTACCGAATCTCGAACTTTTACCAGTAGATGCCTGGTTGGAGTGGTTATAGGCCAGTCATCCAGTATGGAAACACTCGGAATCTCTGCAGTCTAAAGTGAGCTGCTACTACTGTCATGCATTTGGTGAACACCTTGGGGGCTGTGGTGAGACCAAAGGACAGAGGAAAGAACTAGTAATGACTGGCTCCCAGCTGGAAGAGTAGGAATGTCCTGGATCGTCTGTTCATTTTTATCTGACAGATTTTCAGGATGAGTACTATTGAGCATTTCCAATTGTCCTTGTGCAGGCAAAATGGATTGAACCATGACCATCTATAATTTGTGTGCCGAAATGACTTGAACAAATTGCTGAAATCCAAAATTGATCTCCATTCCCCTGTTTTCTTTGGCACTAATAAGACTCTTGAGTAAGTTCCACATTCCATCTAGTCTGGTGGGTCTGTTGGATGACTCTTTTTTTTCTACCAGCTTTCTATTTGTATTGCTACTGTTTTCCTCTGACTTGGTGGAAAATAAAGAAGTTATGTCCTTACCATAACGTTCCATGTAGAGTGTTCATCTCGCCTTTGTTCTTACACACGGGTTCGGAGCCGATCCTCGGCTCCGAGTCGGCCGAATTGCAAAGCTCTGAATCTCAGAGAAGCTCGAGACCAGCCCATATCCCACAATCCTCCCTGCCATTACTCAGATCTAGTTTGCAAGCAAACCAGACAAAAGGATCCAACACCAGCGGTGCTAGAAGCATACACTCTCTACAGTCATTCAGAGACACTCTCTCTCCAAAGGAATAACTAATGGTCTAAGCATATATCCCATGGCACATGGGACTATATACCCCACAAAGGGTCAAGACACGTCGATCAGACTCTAATCCTACCAGTTCTTCCAAACACATGGGGGGAGGAGGGAGGGAATGTAAGAACAAAGGCGAGATGAACACTCTACATGGAACGTTATGGTAAGGACATAACTTCTTTATGTAAGAGTGTTCAATCTCGCCGTTTGTTCTTACACACGGGTAGCGTCCCTAGCTCTGTGACCCCAAGTGACTCATGGAAGAACGTTCCTAAGCACAGTGGAACCAAAAGATGTCCTATCCTTGGAGACCTTGTCCACTCTATAATGAGTGATGAAAGTATGTGGTTTAGACCACGTGGCTGCTGCACAAATAGTGTCCAAAGGCAGGCGAGCCACATGAGCTAAGAAGGTGGAAACGGATCTGGTAGAATGGGCCTTAGGTTTGTTTAAGGATTGGTTTGATTTAGCGTATACAAATGTTATACAGTCAGCAAGCCATCTAGATAGTGTACGTTTAGCAATTGCCATGCCCTTTTTATTGTCTGCAAAGGCGACAAAGAGTTGATCTGTTTTTCTGAAATCTTTGGTCCTGTCTAAATAAAATCTTAGCTGCCTGTGGACATCCAACTTGTGCAACATATACTCCAGTTTGTTAGTATGGTTTTTGAAAAAGGTAGGGAGTTCTATAGATTGGTTAATATTCGTAACTGAACATACTTTTGGGAGGAAAGATGGATTTGTACGCAAAGAAACCCTGTCTGGGTGGAAAATTAGGTAAGGTGGTCTGACCGATAATGCCTGCAGTTCTGAGACTCTACGAGCTAAGGTCACGGCGACGAGAAACAGTGTTTTCCATGACAAGAACTTTAGGAGGCATAACGAAGCAGGTTCAAAAGGTGGCAACATGAGTTGCGACAGTAGTAAATTCAGGCTCCATGGAAAGAAAGGTTTTCTGACAGGCGGTCTAAGATGGAAGGTTCCTTTCAAAAAGGCTTTACAAAGCCTGTGAGACATAATGGAAGAACCTCCCTCACCAATATGGAAGTTTGATATGGCCACCAACTGTACTCTTAGAGTGGAAGTAGAAGCTCCTTCGTGAAAAAGGATGGATAAGAATTCTAAAATTTTATGTAAAGGAGCTACCAAGGGATCTAAGTTTTGACTAGATGCCCAATATACAAAGCGTTTCCACTTACTTGTATAGAGCTTAGTAGTAGAGGCTTTATGAGAAGCAACTAGGATGTGTTGAACTGATGGAGGGAGTAGATGAGACCTGGCTAAGCAGGGAAGCGGAGCAGCCAAGCTGCTAGTTTGAGGGACTGTAGAGACGGGTGAGGAACTCCCGACGAGTGTGTCAGCAGGTCTGGCAATGGGTCCAGAATCCACGGTTCCTCTATTTGATGAGCTCGAAGAAAGGGAAACCATATTTGACGAGGCCAGAATGGGGCTATGAGTATTATAGTCCTTTCCAGGCTCCTGGCTTTCTGTAGAAATCTGGGAATTAATGGAGTCGGTGGGAATGCATATAGGAGGCCCGGGGGCCAATCGTGTATCAGTGCGTCCCTGGGGACATCCCCCCCGGAGGAGATAGAAGGGCAAAGTAGCTTCTGCATTTTGCATTCAATGGGGAAGCAAACAGATCACAGCAAGGCTGGCCCCATTTGCGGAAGATCCTTTCCGCCGTCTGTGAATTCAGGGACCACTCGTGAGGTAACAGGATGGCTCTGCTCAACCTGTACGCAATGACGTTGGATGACCCCGGGATGTGCGTTGCTATCAGAAAGCGACCCGTGGACTTTGCCCATTGCCAAATTCTCATGGCCTCTCTGCATAATGGGTAAGACCTGGTTCCCCCTTGCTTGTTTATGTACCAGACTACAGACATGTTGTCTGTCTGAACTGCTACTGTCCCTAGAGGTAAGAGGGCTAGGAAGTGTTGCAATGCTAGGAACACCGCCCTCAACTCCAGAACATTTATATGTAGAGTGTACTCCGTGCTGGACCATTCTCCTTGGACTGTTCTTCCCTGAAAAAGCTCCCCCCCCCCACCCTATCAGGGAAGCATCCGTGGTTATTGTGGCTGTTGGAATGGGAAGAATGAACGGACGACCCACAGTGAGGTTCTGGTCGCGCACCCACCATGAGAGGTCCCGTCTGCAAGATTCTGTTATCCTGATCTCGTGAGTTAGGGGTAGGTGTTGGAACGACCACTGCGCAAAGAGCAGCCATTGAAGAATCCTCATGTGTAACCTTCCCATAGGGACTGCAATTAATGCGGCTGCCATCAGTCCCAATACTTTTAACACCAGTTTGGCCGGAGCTTTCTTGCTGACTAGAAGAAGTAGGACCTGCTGTCTGAGCATTGAAGCTCTTACTGGGGGGAGTTTTAGTAGTGTCGATCATGTATTTAGATCTGCTCCGATGAAGGAAATACATTGTGAGAGCGATAAACAAGACTTTTAGAAGTTTATGGATATCCCTAAGTGGGAACAGAGGCCGATTGTGTAGTCTCTGGCTTGCAGTAGTCAACGCTCGGTGGTGGCAGTGAGGAGCCAGTCGTCCAGATAGGGAAACACCCGGAATCCTTGTCGTCTCAAGTGAGCCGCAACTACTGCCATGCATTTGGTGAATACCCTGGGGGCTGAGGTGAGTCCAAAGGGCAGAGCTCAAAACTGAAAGTGACTGGCCCCCAGCCGGAAGCGCAGGTGATCTCTGGACGGTCTGGCAATTTTGATGTGGTAGTACGCGTCTTTGAGATCTATACAGCACATCCAATCGTCCTTCTGTAAGAATGGAAGGATCGATTGAAGCGTGACCATCTGGAACTTTTCCTTCTTCACGAAGTTGTTTAGACGGCTGAGATCTAAGATTGGTCTCCAGTCCCCTGTCTTTTTTGGAACTAAAAAGAACCTTGAGTAAGTTCCGAATCCTCTTTGGTCCGCCAGGACTGGTTGGATGACTCTGTTTTCGAGCAGCTTTGAAATTTCTACAGCTGTTAGTTTTCGCAGACGGGGTGGCACGTCTGGAAATTTTCTTTGTAGAGGTGGTGTTGAAAGGAAGGGGATTTTGTATCCTCTGGTTATAATGCTTTTTACCCAAGAATCTGAAGTAATGTTTAGCCAGGCCAGTGGGTATAAAGCTAAGCGACCCCCGACTGCCTCCAGAGCAGGACAGCCGGGCCTCCATTCAGGAGTGCTGGAAAGGTTTCCCAGGGACGGAATCCCTGTCACCTTGGTTATGCGGACCCCCTCTGCTGCCGGGGTGGCGTCTTCCATTTCTGCCCCCTCCTCTGCCTCTGGAGGGGGTCTCACTCTGTGTGGTCTGGAAAGATCCCTGATTCTTACGGAACCACATTTTTCTGCCTCGTTGTCCTTTGGGATACGGTCCAGTAGGAGTGGAAAAACGGACCCCAACAGCAGACAGGGTCTTTCCCTCTTGCTCACACTGAGTGAGAGTCTCCTTAACCTTGGGCCCGAAAAGTGTGGCACCATCAAAAGGGGCATTGGCAAAGGAAGACTTGAAGGCTTCCACAAAGGAGCACAGCCGCATCCATGATTGTCTTCGAAGAGCAATCTCTGAAGCTGCAGCTCTACTCGATCCCTCGGCTGCATACGAGATGAGCTTCATGGAAGAGTTTACTATGGATGTGAGGGTGTTAAGTTGTGCTGTTACCTTATCTGAAACCGAAGCATCTGTGTTACCCTGGAGGGTATCTGTCAGCTCCTTGATGAGATCCCTCTGCAAATGTGTGAAATGGGTCAGGTAGTTTAGCGAACGCATGGAAAAAGTCACTGAACTAAAAATGCACTTCCCATATCTGTCCATAGTCCTAGAATCCTTATTCGGAGGATGAACAGAAGAGGAAGACTCAGACATCTCTTTTTTCGTGGCTGCCGCCACCACCATAGCGTCAACAGGAACTCCCTTGGTGAGATAAGATTTATCTTGGGGGGCAGTGATGAACTTGTTTGGTTTCCTGGGTACTGGTTCCACTGTGTCAGGTGTCTCCCACACCCTTCGAGCAATCAAATCCATTAATTCAACGAAGGGCGGGGTCACCCAGGAGGTAGAAGGTTGAGCCCCAAAAGCCTTCAGCAGCACCGACTCGTCCTCAGAGGGGGCTAGGGACTGCCAATCACCCCTCTGTTTCAAGATCTCCAGGATGTCTGCAAATGACACATCCTCCAAGGGTGATTTGGGGGACCCCTCTGCCTCATCCAAGTCGGTGTCCGATGTTAGAGATTCCTGTGGGGAATCTATGTGCCTCCTCTTGCACAACCGTTTCCTTGGGACTTCATCAGAGGGGGCTTCTGGTGAGGCCTCCAAGGAACAGGGGGAACCCTCTGTGGGTGGCTGAGGCAATTGGGCTCGACGCTTGGAATGGATCGTGGGTGCAGAAACAGAAAGTGGCCCTTTTGGGGAAGGAGAAGATTCCCCTGATGATGTGGATGTCTGTGCAGACAATACCTTCCTCATAAGGTCAAAGGCCCCCGAACCCCTGACCAAGGGCTCCCCCGGTTCCGAAGAACACAGAAGCATCCCAGAACCAGGTGCCGTGGGGTCCGACCCCGAGGACGGAGCCGAACCAGTCTGTGCCGAGGCCCTGAGAGGGACGGTTGGTACCGACAGGTCGGTACGACTCTCGGTCCCGGAACCGAGCAAAGACCTTCGACTCCGCAACTCCCCTAACGGTTCCGAAGGAGTCGAAGTCAAAGGTGCCGATCGTGCAATGGACGGTTTCGGCACCAAGGGCTCCACTATCACCAGGTCATCTTCTCCTGGCTCCGAGATCTGGATGGGTCTCGAAGGAGGACCCGTTGGAGATATGGGGAGGCCTTCTAGTTTCGACACCAACTGGGAGGAAACTGCAATTAACCTGGAAAGGGCCATGTTCTCCATGAGTTTTTGCATGACACGATCCACATCTGTGTCAGACAAGGGTCTGGAAGAACAGGTCGAAGGAGCCGAAGATGGCACCGACCGAAGAATGGACGGTGGTGGCAGTTACGACACCGGTTCCAAGATCTGGGGCTCAGTAAAAGATAAATGTTCGGCACTCGGTCCCGAGATCTGTGGAACCAGCGAACGAACCCGAGAAGATGAACACGGAGCCGATGACATGGGCTCCGACATCTACGACCCCTTCGAGGATTTAGAAGCCTGATCCAACTTGTCCAAGGCCTCTTGAAAGGCTGGCTTCACCAATCCTCTGCCAATAAGCTTCCTGCGTCTATCTGTCATGACCCTCCCACTAAAGGGATGACAAATAGAGCAATCCTCTTGGAGATGGAGAGGGCCAAGACAGTAGACACAGGAAGCATGATTGTCAGTAATGGACATTTTCTGCCCACACTGACATCTTTTAAAACCAGATTTGGCTTTCTCTGACATTGTAAGTTACAATGACAATAACTATAACAACAGGAAAACAATTACTAATCCTAGCAATATAAAAGTTCAACTAGTAATATATATATATCACACACACACAGCACTTCTACAATAACTACTAACTATAAGGAAGTATCAACAAGAAAAAAATTTGAATTCTTATCTGAAGAAATCTACAATAACTCAAGTTTCTATCTGGTCCGAGCTCTCGTCGATCCGATCTGTTGCAGCGGCAAACTAGATCTGAGTAATGGCAGGGAGGATTGTGGGATATGGGCTGGTCTCGAGCTTCTCTGAGATTCACAGCTTTGCAATTCGGCCAACTCGGAGCCGAGGATCGGCTCCGAACCTGTGTGTAAGAACAAACGGCGAGACTGAACACTCTTACATCATGAATTTTGCATACAAGTGGGGGTCATAGAGAAAAGGGAATTATATAACCTCTGGAAATAATCCTCTGCACCCACATTTCTTTTGTGAGGTCTAGTCGGGCTTTCTGGTGCAGGGACAAATGACCTCTGACTGCCTCCAGAGGTGGACAATTAGGCCTCCTTTCAGGAGCACTGCTAGGGTCTGTCAGAGCAAGAATCTCTAGACCCTTGGTTCTGCAGGCCTCCTCTGCCACATGGGTGGCATCTTCCATTTGAGTTCCCCTCTCTGTCTCTGGGGAACTATCTTCATAGGAATCTGGGAAGGACCCTGGGACCTCCTGAACCACATTTCAACCTCCTTTCTGATTCCTGGAAAAGGTCCTTTGAGGGGTCAAAAAATGTTCTCCTACTTCATAGATGGTCTTTTCCATCTTGCTCACACCTGGAAAATGTGTCTTTTACTTTAGGGCCAAACAAAGAAGTTCCTTCAAAGGATGCACTGACGAAAGAGGGTTTGAAGGGCTCAGCAAAGTCACATAAGTGCATCCAAACATGCCTCCTAATAAGAATTTCTGAACCCACCACCACTGAGATGCCTTCAGATGCATGTGAAATAAGCCTAATCGTTGAATTTGTAATGGACTGTAGGGTAGCCAACTGAGAGGCCACAGATGTCTGAGCCTTGGTAGTACTGGTCCCGGTGAGAGATTTGAAGAGTTCCTTAGTCAAATCACTCTACAATCTAGATAAGTGTTGCAAATAATTCAGTTTTCTGAGAACAAAATGTCACTGAAACATAAGCATGCTTCCCAAATCTGTCCAATGCCCTTGACTCCCTGTTAGGGGGATGGACAGTAAAACTCTGGTCTATGAGTTCCTTCTTGGTGGCTGCCACTATGACCACAGCATCTTCCTTTAGGTGGTACCAAAATCTGGTCTGGTCTTTTGGGGATTGTCTCAACCATGTCTGGTTCCTTCCACACCTGCCTAGAAATCAAGTCAATGAGCTCATCAGCAGGTGAGTCACCCAGAAGGTAGATGTGTCTGACCCAAACGCTTCCAGGAATATTGATTCCTTTTGGGAAGGGTTATCAGTAGACCAACTACCCCTCTGCTTTAAGATCTCTAGGATGTCTCCAAATGAGATATCATCAGGTAATTATCTTGGTGACCATTCCCCCTCATCAAAATCAGTGATTGACTCTTGAGGAGAGTCCAAGTGCCTCCTCTTGCACTTTTTCTTCCTAGGGACTTCTTCTGTGGGATGGTCTGAAGAAGTATCAGAAGAAATGGGAATACCCTGCTGGGTAGTCTGGAGACTATGGGTTGGCTATCCCTGAGTAGCAGAATGATGAGCATCAAGGCACAGAGGCACAGCGGATGTAGAGGGAAGATCCAAGGGGAGGGGGATGGGGACATCCTCCCTGCAGAGGCAGAGAAAACTCTCTCCACCACCTCAGATGCAGAGCTCTCTGGGGAGGAGGTGGCCAACAGAACCGAGAAGCAATGCTTCCAAACCATCGGCTCCCTCTGACCCAAACTCACTGCACCCAAAGCAGAGTTCGGGTCCGAGCTGTCCAATGCCATAGCTCGGAGGGGTAGAGACAGCTCCAACAACTTCTAACTTAATTCCAATGCCTCGGATCCAACAGGGATGCCCCAGCTCGAAGTGTCATCTGGCTCCCACATGCTCAGAGCTGATGCACTCAAAGAAAAACATACAATGATCTTTGGATCAGAGATAGTCCTGGTAAACTCAGATCCAAGAGCTGCAAAGCCATGGGATGGATGAGAGAAGCAGTCGTAATAGATAGGGGTGTAGAGCTGGTAACAGCTTTCTAACCTGAAGGGGTTGGAGCCAGAAGAACTCTCATCTGGATCTGTGCCAAGAGAAACTTATCATTCTATCCATGTCAGCTTCTGTCTGACAGAACTGGAAGAATAGAAGAAGGTTCTAGAAATTTCAGCTGTAACAAATAACTGCGAAACCTCACTGTTTTCCCACTGAAAAAATGATTTCTTCTGGAAATAGTCTCAGGAAAGAAGAGTTCTTCACAGGGACAATCATATACCAGACTCTCCTCAGAATCTGAATAATATATCTGTAGAGTTAAAACCGTCTCTTTTCCGTCACATTCCCCCACAGATTCAATCTCTTCCAGGTAAGAGGAATCCCTTTTTCTCTTACCAGAAACAGAATTAAAACAAGGGTCAACAGCCTACACCAAACTCTGAGCTAAGCCTAATAAATTACTCTCATCCAGAGTAACTGAAACATAAGACATACATTTAGTTTCTGCTTTTATGACATGAATGTCTAAAGAAAAAGAAACAAAATTGCCAGACACAACCTCCTGGCTAAGTAGCAGCACCTTCTCTGTTCCTTCTATTAGGACTGATAAGAGTGGCTCTCCATTACCTCTAAGTGCCAACAGCTGCAGAGGATATATCTGACCCTCTAGCCATGGTGACTGCAGGGACTATAACACAGGGATATAAATAAAAAAATGAGTGGTCCAAGGAAACAGCTTTGGCCACAGCAGAGTCACACACCTGCAGCTGAAGCAAACTACCAGCTTGCTGAGGTGACAAAAGACTGCTGAACTGTCCTTTTCTTTTTGTGTCTGGAAGATACAATTGAAGAACTCGTAGATTGTTCCATGGTCAAGCTGAAAATGATGCCTAATTCCCAGGGAAGCCTAGCAGCAACAGCCAGTAGAATAAGTAAGATGTTAAAAAGTCATTTCCCCAGGGAAAAAAGTGTTTTAAACACTTATCCCAGCCACAAAAAGTAAAAATAACAGTTTATCCACATAAAAAGTAGTTTTAAACATTTTGCCCAAAAAGTAAAAAAATGACAAGAGTCAACATAAACACCTTTTCCTCACTTGAAAGTAAAAGTTTTACAGAAAAAATACATTTTCAGTGATAAAAGGTAAAGTGAAAGCCTTTTCCCATAAGCAAACTTATCTGCCCATTAACAGAACAGCATTATCAGAGAGCTGATCTTTGAAATCTGACACATGAACACACTTTTCAACAGAAGGAAAGCTCTGAAGGCCTTGGCACCTAAACCCGACTTTTAGTCAGCTCAATTCGAGGAAGCTAGCCAGCTGTTATATCCTATGCAGGATATAACCTATTTAGCTTAGGCTATTGCAACAGTGATTATAATGGTTCATAGGTAGGTACTAGGCTATCGGCCCAAGGGCCTAAGGAAGCCTAGCCAACAAGCTTCCCTGGCTTATGCCACCCAAGAAAGTTAATTTCTTGTGCCCCTGTCGAGCAGTGTTGCCTGTAGCAAAAGGGAGTCATCACAATGATTTTTGAAGAGTCCTTCTAAATCTTCAGAATTACCCTGGACAACAGAAGAAAGGGTGGAAATGCATAAAGGGACATTCCTGATCATGGGAATGAAAATGCATCTCTTTTCCAGGCTTACTTGCAAGGAAACCTGGAGCAGAATTTGTTCAGTTGTCCACTTTGAAAGGAGGCAAGATCTTCCCCACAACTAGATCAACTAGTGGAAAACCCCCCTCACTCAATTTCCACTTGTGAGGGTCTGTCTTGGTCCTGCTCAACTTGTCTACCATTATATTCTGTCCTACTGGAATATAAGATACTTGATGTTTAAAAAGTGCTGTAGAACTACCTCCCAAGCCATCATAGCTGGCCTACACAGAAAGTACAACCTGATGTACCCCCCCCCCTTTCTTTATAAACTACATTGCTGTAGCATTGTCTGAAGATATCCAGGGACCATAGTTGATGACGAGATTTCAAGGCATGGATCACAGCCAACATCCCTTTGCCATTTATGTGCTTTGGTCTGTCTGAGGCATTTTATAGGCCTTGCACCTTTACACTCACAGAAACTGCTCCCAAAGCAAAATCTGAGGTCTATATAGTTACAGATTAACTTGGGATCTGAGAATAAAAGGGGTGACCTGGATTTAGGAGCCATTTGCTGTCTCTACAAGTGCAGTTAAACTGGAATCTGAAATTTCAGAGGATGATGATGGGTCCATGCATTAAAACACTGTTTTCTTCATCATGTTTAAACTGGTGAGAAGATTTGAAGCCTGCATAAACTAAAGTACTGCTAGTGATTCCCTGCTGGGGGAGGAAACATATTTTTTTGTGAGTAATAGAGCTGTTTTCTGATACCTGCTTCATGTTGTTTTCTGTTTTAAGAAATCTGCTTGGTCTGGTGTTTTTGTTCTATGTGAGAGGTGGACACTTAAATTATGTAGGCTGCACATTTCACGTGTTTTTTTTTTTCCATCGGTTAAATTGTCTCTTGAGGGATACTTAAATAATCAGTGAAATTCGGGGCTTTTGTCTGTCTGAAAAGATTTGAAGCCTGGATAAATTGAAGCACTGCTAGTGATTCCCTGCTGTGTTTCCCCAAACACCCTCCCATTTGCTGATTTTTAAACCTGGTGATTTTAAGTTGCCCATCCCTTCTGTAAATTGAGCTTAAAGGAGAACCACACCCACGACTGAGAAAACATGCTTATTGCATCGTGGTTTGGTGTTTCCTACATTTCAACACCACTCTAGGACTATTTGCAGGTCTTTAAATATTTTTACACATAATTTCTGAGTCTGACCACATGGGTTGTAGCATCTTGAAGTGATCCTAATTGTTTAGTCTGCCTCTAGTTATCCCACAATGCAGTGCTTGTCTGTAAAAAATGAAATCATGCAGGCCTCTTGCTTCCTAAAGCTCCTGTCACTGCCTTAATTTTACATGCATGCACTGCTGTGTTTCAGTCAGTTAGGTTTATTCAACATTTCATGCCATTCAAGGACTACTTAAAACACAAACAGTGCAAATGCCACAAAACAGAGTTTTAAAGTGCTTTTTCTGCTACTTATTTTTAGAATGGCTAAATTTCAGTCTTTTGTGAAGCCTGAATTGTACTAGTATACTGTGATAGTATTTAGATAGTCTAGGTAGTGTACTTCTTTGTAATCTAGTTTTAGGTTTCAATGTTTTAGTTCTTTTCCCTGGTCTCTCTTATTATTTATCAGGTTCTAGAAGTTGTAATGATGTTTAATAGAATGTATTTTAGTTTTTCCAGTTGCCTTCTTTTTGTAATCAAGATGCATTGGTTGAAGTGTTACAAGTCTGTAACTTGTTATTTGTAACTTGTTATTTGTACTCATTATAAATCTCTTATGTCCATATGTGGAGCTTTTCTCCCCGGGCCTCTGCTGAAAATGGAAATATATCCAGTCAGACTAGCCCGGTTAACAAATGTAAAATAAAATAAATAAAATAAATAAATACTACTTCAACTCATCTCTCATCCCCCTTCACACCCAACTTCCCTAGCTGTCAAAGTGCTGCAGGTAATTTCAGTTGTTACCTGCTGTGATTGACAGCTCACAGCAAGAGACTTGACTAGTACTGTTTCCTTGTACTAGCCTTTACTTTCTGTATGGGTAGGGGAAGGACCACGGAGCTGTGACATCACAGCATGGAGGGTTTTCAGACAGTCTTGGTGATGTCAGTTTGGGGAGGGAATTGGCCAAAAAACTACCTGTACTCACTGGCCTTAATGACATAAATGAATTGGAGACTGCAGCAAGCTTTTCCAGGGCAGGATAAAAGTTTTTTTTTTTTAAAGTGAAACCAGCACATTATGGTAAAGTACCATTCTAGTGGAGAGAAACAGTCAATTTAAAATATTTTAAATGCCGTAATTTTGTTTATTCATAGCAAGGACTGTAAATAGGGAGAAATAGTACAAAGAAGTTGAGCATTTAATAACAGAATCCTATTGTTGTCCTTTAATAAGCTCCTCCCTTTCTACACTGCTGTTTATATACTGATGATAGAAACTCCTTTAAAATGCTGTCCATGATCAAGGAATACCAACAACACGATACTCACAGGCAGAGCCAAATGGCACAAAGTCAAAAGTTGAACACCCCAAAAACAAGGGGAAACACCAAAAAACATCCAAAAAAAAAATCGGACCACCACCAAATGAGAACCACGATTGCAGGTAACACTTTAATC